>NW_012103576.1:3422315-3434782 GCF_000951045.1 Mandrillus leucophaeus
TTTTTTGAGACAGAGTCTCGCTCTGTCGTCCAGGCTGGAGTGCAGTGGCATGATCTCGGCTCACTGCAAGCTCTGCCTCCCAGGTTCATGCCATCCTCCTGCCTCAGCCTCCCGAGTAGCTGGGACTACAGGTGCCCGCCGCCACACCCGGCTAATTTTTTTGTATTTTTGGTACAGACGAGGTTTCACCGTGTTAGCCAGGATGATCTCGATCTCCTGACTGTGTGATCCACCCGCCTCGGCCTCCCAAAGTGCTGGGATCACAATCCGGCCAGTACTTCATTTCTTATTGTGGAATAGTTTCTCAATATATGGATAGACTCAAATTTATTTATCCACTCATTGGTTCATGGACATTTGGGTTGTTTCTACTTTTTGGCTGGTTTTGTGTGGACATATGTTTTCATGTAATTTAATTCTTTTCTTTTTCTTTTTCTTTTTTTTTTTTTTTTGAGACAGAGTTTCTCTCTTGTTGCCCAGGTTGGAGTGCAACGGCGTGATCTTGGCTCACTGCAACCTCTGCCTCCTGGGTTCAAGCGATTCTCCTGCCTCAGCCTCACAAGTAGCTGGGATTACAGGCATGCATCACCATACCCGGCTAATTTTGTACTTTTAGTAGAAACGGAGTTTCACCATGTTGGTCAGGCTGGTCTTGAACTCCTGACCTCAAGTGATTCACCTGCCTCGGCCTCCCAAAGTGCTGGGATTACAGGCGTGGGCCACCACGCCCGGCCGGCTTTTGTTTCTCCTTACACCTCTATCTGTCACCCAAAACCTTAAGAAGATGTAAATCAAGGAGCATAGAGTCAGTGGAGTACTAGAGCTGGCTCATACCAGCTCCCAAAAGCTGATTGTCAGAATTTCAGGAACTTCATGAGCTGGTTGACTTCACATTGGTGATTTGAAATTGGCCACGGTGGGAATATTTACATAATGGAAACCAGCATGCTACAAGCCAGCATTACCTCCCACTATCTCAGTCTGTTAAACATTTGTCAGTATATTACTGCTTAGAATAAATGATTCTGAAAGTTGAGCTGCAAAATGGTGTTTGTCTATGTAATTTGTACAAATTTGGATAAACAGATATATCCTATGCTCAATGAGAGCTATGCAAATTAATAATAGTTAACATGCAACAGTATTTAGAAATACAGGAAGAATCCAGTAAGCATAGTCAAGTTTTTAAAAAAATAAGAAGAGGGCTGGGTGTGGTGGCTCATGCCTGTAATCCCAGTGCTTTGGGAGGCCGAGGCGGGTAGATTGTTTGAGCCCAGGAGTTCGAGATTAGCTGAGGCAACATGGCAAATCCCCGTCTCTACAAAAAATACAAAATTTAGCCAGGCATGGTGGCATGCGCCTGTAGTCTCAGCTACTTGGGAGGCTGAGGTGGGAGGCTCACTTGAACCCAGGAGGCAGAAGTTGCAGTGAGACAAGATTGTGCCACTGCACTCCAGCCTGGGCAACAGAATGAGACCCCGTCTAAAAATAAATAAAAAAATAAAAAAATTTAAAAGAGAAATATAGGAAGTCAATGTGTTAATAAAAACTTATATTGTTTATTTATTTTTAATAATAAAAAAAAATTTTACTTCTTCTTGGAGACAGGATCTTGCTCTGTCACCCAGGCTGGAGTATGGTGGCACAATCATAGCTCACCACAGCCTCAAACTCCTAGGCTCAAGTGATCCTCCCACCTCAGCCTCCTGAGTACCTGGGACCACAGGCGCATGCCACCACACTCGGCTAATTTTTAAATTTTTTATAGAGACGGGGGTCTCCCTATGTTGCCCAGACTGGCTTCAAACTCATGGGCTCAAGCAATTCACCCTCCTTGGCCTCCCAAAGTGCTGAGATTACAGGCATGAGTCACCATGCCCAGCCTAAAATTTTTATTTTATATTGAGCCAGGGTTTTGCTATGTTGCCCAGGCTGGACTCAAACTCCCAGGATCCTCCTGTCTCATCCTCCAGAGTGGCTGGGATACCAGGTGCATGCTCAGCTTATCAAAAACTTCTGAGGGCCAGGTGTGGTGGCTCACGGCCGTGATCCTAGCACTTTGGGAGGCTGAGGTCAGAGGTTTGCTTGAGCTCAGGAGTTCAAGATCAGCCTGTGCAATGTAGTGAGACCCCTGTCTCTATTCTGAAAACAAAACAAAACAAAACAAAACCCAACTTCTAAGGAGGGCTTTTGGGAATGAGCTAGTAACTGTGGACACCCAGTCCCTCTCTGTACTAGGTTTAGAGTTGCTGACTTCTACCTGATTAAATTGTTAAGATGTCAGAGATAGGGCATTTGATTATAAGCATACATCACCAAAAGCATTAACCTGAGATAAGTTTTATATGTATATATAAAGATGGGGTCTCACTCTGTCATCCAGGCAAGAGTACAGTGGTGCATTCATGGCTCACTGCATCCTTGACCTCTCAGGCTCAGGTGATCCTCTCATTACAGTCTCCTGAATAGCTGGGACTACAGGCACATACCACCATGCGTGGCTGATTTTATTTTTATTTTTTGTAGAGATAGGTATCTAGCTGTGTTGCTCAGGCTGTTTCCAAACTCCAGGGCTCCAGTAATCCTCCTGCCTCGGCCTCCCAACTGAAAATGCTACTGCTCACAATAATTATCAACAATATGGTACCGTGTATAATGAGGAAATATTTGATTAACATTAATTCTTAGGCACAAAATATTTTGGCACACAGTCATTTCTAATCTAAGAACTCATACACATTTTATTCAGGTTTGCTATTTCAGTTCCTAAATTTAAAGAGAAAAGTATCTTCATATTCCCAGATTATAAAAGCAGTAGTAGGGTGGGCATGGTTGCTCATGCCTGTAATTCTAATGCTTTGGGAGACTGAGGGTAGAGGATCCCTTGAGGCTGGAGTTCAAGACCAGCCTGGGCAACACAGCAAGACCCTGTCTCTACAAAAAATTTAAAAATTATCTGGTCATCGTGGTGTGCGCCTGTAGTCCTAGCTACTTGGGAGGCTGAGGCAGGAGGATTGCTTGAGCCCAGGAGTTTTAGGCTACAGTGAGCTACAATGACATTACTGCACTCCAGCTTGGGTGACAGAGCCAGACCTTGTCTCTGGAAAAAAAAAAAAAAGAAAGAAAGAAAAGAAATAAAAGCAACAGGAAATTTTAGAGTATCTTCCTCCACCCATTCTTTATACTGTAATGCTGTGTGTGCTACAACTACATATTTGGACCCCATGAGACAATGTTACAATTTTGGCTTTAAAACATTATAGCTGGGTGCGGTGGCTCATGCCTGTAATCTCAGCACTTTGGGAGACCAAGGCAGGAGGATTGCTTGAGCCCAGGAGTTTGAGACCAGCGTGGGCAACAGAGTGAGACACCATCTCTATAATAATAATAATAATAATAATAATAAACAATTAACCAAGCATGGTGGGTTTTGTCTGTGGTCCCAGCTACTACTTGGGAAGCTGAGGTGGGGGAATCATTTGAGCCTGGGAGGTTGAGGCTGCAGTGAGCTGGGATTGCGCCACTATACTCCAACCTGGGTGACACAGCGTGACCCCATCTCTGTAAACCAAAGATAAATTTAAGGTATTTTTAGTAAATTAAGCGGAAAATAGTGTTTTATATTAGATAAAGTTATTATAAAAATAACCCAGTTATTATTATAAAAAATAACCCAGTTATTTTTCTTTTCTGATGTTCTTAGGATTCCTTCCTGAAGATTTGACTTTCCTTAGCATCATTTATTTTCAACCCTAAGAAACTTCTTTAGGCACTCTGTTAGTGATGAATTCTTTTGGTTTTTCTTTATCTGAAAATGTCTTTTTTTTTTTTTCACCTTCATTCTTTTTTAAAAAACAGCTTGAGGCTGGGCGTGGTGGCTCATGCCTCTAATCCCAACACTTTGGGAGGCCGAGGTGGCAGATTGCTTGAAATCAGGAGTTTAAGATCAGCCTGAGCAACATGGAGAAACCCTATCTCTGCAAAAAATACAGAAATTAGCCAGGCATGGTGGTGTGTGCCTGTAATCTCAGCTACTAGGGAGGCCAAAGTGGGAGAATTTCTTGAGCCTGGGAGGCAAAGATTGCAGCGAGCTGAGATCATGCCACTGCACTCCAGCCTAGGCAGCAGAGCAAGACTCTGTTTCAGAAAAAAACAAAACAAAACAAAACAAAAAAAACCACACCAAACAACAACAACAACAACAAAAACAAAAACTGGGGCACAGTGGCTCATGCCTGTGATCCCAGCACTTTGAGACATTGAGGCGAGTGGATCACCTGAGGTCAAGAGTTCGAGATCTGCCTGGCTAACATGGTGAAACCCCGTCTCTACTAAAAATACAAAAATTAGCCAGTCATGGTGACTCATGCCTGTAGTCCCATCTACTCAGTAGGCTGAGGCATGAGAATCGCCTGAACCCAGGAGGCAGAGGTTGCGGTGAGCCGAGATCACACCACTGCACTCCAGCCTGGGCAACAGAGTGAGACTTGGTCACACACAAACAAACAAAAAACCACAGCTTGTGATATGATTTACATATCATATGATTTACTCAGTTTAAGTGTACAATTCAATGGTTTTTAGTATAATCACAGGTAAGTGTGATCATCACCATAGTCAGTTTTAGAGCATTTTTATCACCTCTAAATGAAACTTTGTATTTAAGCTATTCCTCCATTTCCCCATTCCTTTATTCCCACATTCAACACAATCATAAGCAACCACTTATCTACTTTGTCTCTATAGATTTCCCTCTTTTGGACATCTCATGTGAATGGAATTATATAATATGTGGTATTTTGTGACTGGCTTCTTTCACTTAGCATAAGGTGTTCAAGGTTTATCCACATGGTAGCATGTGTTGGTACTTCATTCCTTTTTATAGCCGAATAATATTCCATTGTTTGGATATACTACAATTGGTTTCTCCATTTATCCACTGATGGAATTTTTGGGCTGTTTCCACCTTTTGGATATTACGAATAATGCTGCTGTAAGCATTCAAGTACAAGCATCTAAGTCTCTGTTTTCAATTCTTTTGAGTATTGCTGGGTCATATGGCAATTCTATGTTTGATCATTTGAGAAACTGCCAGACTGTTTTCTAAAATGGCTGTACTATTTTATATTTTCACCAGCAGTGTGTGAGAGTAATGAGTACCTTCATTCTTGAAGGATATTATCTCTAGATATAGAATTCTGGGCTAGGTATGGTTGCTCACGCCTATAATCCCAGGACTTGGAGAGGCTGAGATGGGTGGATCACTTGAGGCTAGGAGTTCAAGACCAGCCTGGCCAAGATGATGACACCATGTCTGTACTAAAAATACAAAAGTTAGCCGAGCGTGGTGGCAGGCACCTGTAATCCCTGCTATTCGGGAGGCTGAGGCACGAGAATCACTTGAACCTGGGAAGTGGAGGTTGCAGTGAGCCAAGATCACATCACCGCACTCCAGCCTGGGCAAGAGAGTGAGATTTTGTCTCAAAAAAAAAAAAAAAAAAAAAAATTCTAGCCTGATTGTTGTCCTTCCTTTCTTTCAGCATTTTAAAGATGCTGTTCCACTGTCTTTTGAACTCTATAATTTCTTTTTAAAAAATTGTGGTAAAATGTACAAAACAAAATTTACCATTTTACCATTTTTGTTTTTTCCTTTTATTCTAATGCATCTTCTCAGAGTTAATTAATTAATTTTTTTTGAGATAGAGTCTTGCTCTCACCCAGGCTAGAGTGCAGTGGCATGATCTCGGCTCACTGCAACCTCTGCCTTCCTGGTTCAAGTGATTCTCCTGCCTCAGCCTCCTGAGTAGCTGGGATTACAGGTGTGTGCCACCATGCCTGGCTAATTTTTGTATTTTTAGTAGAGACGGGGTTTCACTATGTTGGTCAGGCTGGTCTCGAACTCCTGACCTTGTGATCCACCCACCTTGGCCTCCCAAAGTGCTGGGATTACAGGAGTGAGCCACCGCACCCGGTCGAGAATTAATTATTTTTAAGTGCAAAGTTCTGTGGCATTAAGAACATTCAGGTCTGGGCATGGTGGCTCACACCTGTAATTCTAGCACTTTGGGAGACCAAGGTGGGAGGATCACTTGAGGTCAGTAGTTTGAGACCAACCTGGGCAGCATAGCGAGACACCATCTCTATTTAAAAGAAAAAAAAAAAAAAAGGAACATTCATATTAGTGTGAAACCCTCCCCACCATTCATCTTCAATTTTTTTTTTTATCATACCTAACTGAATGACCTCTATTGTTTCTTATGAGGACTTAACAGTTTTTCAAATTACCATTCCCTGGTATGTAGTATATCATTTTTCTCACGGTATTTTAAATATTTTCTGTTAATTGTTGGTATTCAGCAGTTTGACTATAATGCACCTAGGCATTGTTTTTATCCTTCTTGAGTTCAGTTACCTCTTTTTGTTTTGTTTTTGTTTTGAGACGAAGTCAGACACTGTTGCCTGGGCTGGAGTGCAATGGCACGATCTCGGCTCACTGCAACCTCCACCTCCCGGGTTCACGCGGTTCTCTTTCCTCAGCCTCCCGAGTAGCTGGGATTATAGGCATACACCACCACACCCGGTTACTTTTTTGTATTTTTAGTAGAGACAAGGTTTCGCCATGCTGGCCAGGCTGGTCTTAAACTCCTGGCCTCGTGATCCACCCACCTTGGCCTCCCAAAGTGCTGGGATTATAGGCGTGAGCCACCACATCCAGCTGAGTTCAATTACTTCTTAACCCTAAACATAAATGTCTTTCACCAAATTTGGGAAATCATTTGCCATTATTTCTTAAAATTATATTTGCTCCATCCTTCCCCATTGAATTGCCTTGGCATCTTTGTTGAATATAAATTCACCACAAACATGTGGGTCTATTTACGGTGTCTCTATTCACTTTCATTGATCTATTTGTCTATTATTACACAATAACTATGCCAGCTTTTTTTTTTTTTTTTTTTTAATTGAGATGAGGCAGGCCTTGCTATGTTGCCCAGGCTGGACTCGAACTCCTGGCCTCAAGCGATCCTCTCACCTCTGCCTCTCAAGTAGTTGGGATTATAGGTGTGTGCCACCATGCCTGGTGATATTTTTCTATTCCACATAAATTGTAGAAACCAGGTTGTCAATTTTTATAAAAACAACCTAGTGGGATTTTGATTAAAATTAATTGAATCTATAGATAAATTTGAGGAGGATTGACATCTTTTTTAAAATTATTATTAATAAGACAGAGTCTTGCTCTGTCACAGGCGGGAGTTCAGTGGCCCGATCTCGGCTCACTGCAACCTCTGCCTCCTGGGTTGAAGCGATTCTCGTGCCTCACCCTCCTAAGTGGCTGGGATTACAGGCGTGCACCACTGCACCTGGCTAATTTTTGTATTTTTAGTAGAGACGGGGCTTCACCATATTGGCCAGGCTAGTCTTGTACTCCTGGCCTCAAGTGATCTGCCCGCCTCGGCCTCCCAAAGTACTGGGATTATAGGCATGAGCCACTGCACCCAGCCTTAACTGACATCTTAATATTGAGTCTTCCGATCTATGAACATGGTATAGTTCTCTACTTACTTAAATCTTCTTTAATTTCTCTCTATATGTTTTGTATATTGCATTGTAGAAATTATACACATCTTTCTTTAATTTGTCCCTAAGAATTTCATATTTTTGATGCTATTATAAATGGTATTTTGTAAAATTTCATTTCCAAATTTTTTTTTTTGGCTAGCATATAGAAATACAATTAGTTTTTGTATATTGACTTTGTATCCTGTGATATCACTATATTCACTAGTTAGTTCTGGCATTTGGTTTTTGTAGGATCCTGAGGATTTTCCATGTATGGAAATCGATGTCATCTATGAATAAAGACAGTTTTATTTCTGGTTTTTTTTGTTTGTTTGTTTGTTTTTGTGTTTTTTTTGAGACGGAGTCTCGCTATTTCGCCCAGGCTGGAGTGCAATGGCCGGATCTCAGCTCACTGCAAGCTCCGCCTCCTGGGTTTACGCCATTCTCCTGCCTCAGCCTCCCGAGTAGCTGGGACTACAGGCGCCCGCCACCACGCCCGGCTAGTTTTTTGTATTTTTTTAGTAGAGATGGGGTTTCACTGTGTTAACCAGGATGGTCTCGATCTCCTGACCTCGTGATCCGCCCATCTCGGCCTCCCAAAGTGCTGGGATTACAGGCTTGAGCCACCGCGCCCGGCCGACAGTTTTATTTCTTCCTTTCCGATCTGGATGGCTTTGATTTCTTTTTATTGCCTTATTGCACTGGTTAGGACGTCCAAGACAATGTTGAATTGAAATGGTAAAAGCAGACATCCTTTCCTTGTTCCCATTCTTTGGGGGGAAGCCTCAATTGTTTACCACTGAATATCATGTTAGCTATAAGATTTTCATAGATTCTTTTTTATCAGATTGAGGAAATTCTTTTAAAATTCTAGTTTGTTAAAAAGTTTAAAAATATCATAAACTGGTGTGGATTTTTTCAAGTGCTTTTTCTGCATTTATTAAAATGAATATATACTTTTTAAAACTTTATTCTGTTAAAGTGGTCAATTACAATGATTGATTTCTTTAAATGTTAAACTAACTTTGCATTCTGGGATAAACCTTACTTGGTCATGATATCGTTTTTATATATTTCTGGATCTAATTTCCTAATATTATAATAATGTATTGACACATTATTATTAACCAAAGTCAGTCAGATTTTCCTAGTTTTTACCTAATCTCCTTTTCTTTCTATTCCAGAATTCTATCCAGGATATCACGCTACATTTAGTCTCCTTAGGCTCGTTTTGGTTGTGATATTTTCTCAGATGTTCCTTGTTTTCAATAACATTGACAGTTTTGAAGAGTTCTGGTCAGGTATTTTGTAGGATGCCCCTTCATTGGGATTTGCCTGTTTTCTCATGCGTAGACTTGATTGTGGGTTATGGGAGGAAGTGCCATTTCATCGCATCATATCAAAGGCACATACTGTAAAAAAAAAAAAAAAAAGAAAAAAAAGAAAAGAAAAAAAGCTCATATTGTCGACATGACATCTCACCGTTGATGGGGTCTGTATTAGTCTGTTTTCACACTGCTATAAAGAACTTCCCTGTGACTGGGTAATTTATAAAGGAAAGAGGTTTAATTGACTCACAGTTCTGCATGACTGGGGAGGACTCAGGAAACTTAGAATCCCAGTGGAAGGTGAAGGTGAAGCAAGAACCTTCTTCACAAGGCAGCAGGAGAGAGAAGTGCATGTGAATGAGGAACTGTCAGACACTTAAACCATCAGATCTTGTGAAAACCCACCTACTATCAAGAGAACAGCATGAGGGAAACCGTCCCCATGATCCGATCACCTCCCTCTCTCAACACATGGGGGTTACAGGTCTCTCCCTTGACATGTGGGGATTACAATTTGAGATGAGATTTGGGTGGGGACACAGAGCCAAACCATAGCAGAGTCCTTCATCACCTGGCTGAGGCAGCATTCGTTAGGTTTTTCCCTGTAAAGTTATTCCTTTCCCCCTTGTTTTCCTTACTGTACTCTTCGAGTGTGTACAGCCTACACTCAAGGAGTGGAGACTTATGGACTCCTTCCTCTAGGGCTGAATGCCTACATAAATTATTTGGAATCTTTCTGCATGTGAAATTTATTTATTCTTCCATATCTATTAATTTATTTAGTAATTTATTTATACCAATATGCACTCATGGGCATTTATTTCATAATTTTTGCTGTAATCCAACAGTACTTAATTTCATTGCTGAAATTATAACAGCTTTGACCATTGAGCACTCTTTCTGTTGGTTCTTGTCTCTCTCTCTCCCTCTTTTTTTTCCCTGACAGAAATGCCATTCAGAATCCTGTGTCTTTTTGGAAGACCCTCATCAATGTGGTTTCGTTTTATTTTGTTTTAGCCTGCGGGACAGAGTGAGACCGTGTCTCAAAAAACAAAACAAAACAAAACAAAAACCACACAAAAAAACCGCATTGCTTTTTACATTTCAATTTCCAGTTCACTGTTATTATATAGAAATGAAATTAATGTTTGTATATTGATCTCTTATCCTGTCATGTTTCTGAGGTCACTTATTAGTTCTAGTAGCTTTTTGTAGTTTCTGTCTAATTGTCTACATAAACAATCATGTCATCTGTAAAAAAAAAAAAAAAAAAAAAAAGAAAAGTTTTACTTTTTCCTTTCCAATCTTCATGGCGTTCATTTTTTCCCCTTTATCTGATTGCATTGACTAGGACCTACCATACAATGTTTTAAATAGAGATGTCGGAGTGGACATCCCTGTCTTGCTCCCCATCTTAGGAGAAGCATTCAGTCTTTCACTATTAAGTATGATTTAGCCATAGATTTTTTATTTTGGTAAATGTCCTATATCAGGTTGAGGAAATTTTCTTTCTATTCCTAGTTTGCTGAGAGTTATTAGGAATACATTTGGATTGTCAAATGCTCTTTTTGTATCTGTGGAGCGATCACATGGTTTGTCTTCTTTAGTTTGTTAATATGAGAATTGAATTGATTGGGTTTCTAATGTTGAACCAAGTTTCCATTCCTGGGATAAACCCCACTTGGTCATGATATATCATCCTTTTTATGTATTGTTGAATTTGATTTGCTTAACTTTTGTTTAGAATTTGTTTTTGTTTGGAATTTTTTAACAGTTTTGTTGAAATATAATTCACATATCATACACTTCATTCATTTAAGGTGTACAATGTTTTAAAATATAGTCACATGGTTGTGCAACCATCACCAAAATCAATTTTAGAACATTTTTTCCCCACTAAAAGCAGCTCTGTACCAATTAGCTGTCTTTCCTCATCTCCCCACCTCCAGCCATAAACAACCACTAATTTATTTTTCCTCTTTACAGATTTGCCTGTTATCATAGATATTTCATATGAATGGAATCATAGTAAGTGGTATATTTGTTTTTTCTTCTTTCTTTTTTTTTTTTTTTGAGATGGAGTCTTGCTCTGTTACCCAGGCTGGAGTGCAGTGGCATGATCTCGGCTCACTGCAGCCTCTGCCTCCTGGGCTCAAGGAATTTGCCTCCCTCAGCCTCCCGAGTACCTGGGATTACAGGTGCATGCCACTATACCCAGCTAATTTTTGTATTTTTAGTAGAGATGGGTTTTCACCATGTTGACCAGGCTGGTCTTGAACTTCTGGCCTCAAGTGATCCACCTGCCTAGGCCTCCCAAAGTGCTAGGATTACAGGTGTGAGTCACTGTGCCTAGCCTCAAAATTCTTTTTAATTTTCCATTTGATATCTTCCTTGACCCAAGGGTTGTTTAGCATACGTTATTTAATTTACAAATATTTCAAGATTTACCACAAGTCTTTCTGTTATTGACTTTTAATTTAATTCAGTTGTGGTTAGAGAAAATGCTTTTTATGACTGGAATCCTTTACAATCTATTGAGACTTATTTTATGGCTCAAAGTATGGTGTATATTGGTAAATGGTCTGTGTGCTTTTGAAAAATATGTATATTCTGCTGTGGTTGGTTGGAGTGTTCTATAAATGTCAATTAGGTGAAGTTGGTCAATGTGTCGAGTTGGTATGACCCTCAGTCATATAGTCACAAGAAAGTAAAATCTGCCAACCATGAGCCTGAAATGAGCCTGGAAATTATTCTTTCCTAGTTGAGTTTCCCCAGGAGAACAAAGCTATCAGCTAATACCTTGATTACAGCCTCTTTAGATTCTGAGCGGAGGACTTAGCTAAGCAGTTCCCAAACTTTTGATCCATGTAATCTGAGAGATAATAAATATATGTTGTTTTAAGTTGCTAAGCTTGTGACAATTTGTTATGCAGCAATAGAAAACGAACACAGATGCATAAACATTTAAGATTGTTAAGTCCTTTTGATGAATCGATCATGTTATCATTATAAAATAACCATTTTTATTTTTAGTAATATTCTTTCCTCTGAAGTCCACTTTGATATTAATATAGCTCCTAGAACTTTCTTTCGATTGGCGTTAACATGACATGTCTTTTTTTCATCCTTTTTACTTTTTACCCTATTTGTGGCTTCATGTTAAAATGTGTTTCTTTTTTTTTTTTTTGACAGGGTTTCACTTTGTCACCAAGGATAAGTGCAGTGGCATGATCATAGCTCACTGTAACCTTGAACTCCAGGGATCAAGCCATCCTCCTGCCTCTGCCTCCTCCAAGTAGCTGGGACTATAGGCGCACCCCACCATACCCAGCTAATTTTTCTTTTTTCTTTTTTTTTGTAGATACAGGGTTTCGCCATGTTGGCCAGGCTGGTCTTGAACTCCTGAGCTCAAGCCGTCTGCTCACCTTGGCTTCCCAAATTACTGGGATTACAGGTGTGAAACATTGCACCTGACTGTGTGTTTCCACTTTTTTTTTTTTTTTGAGACAGAGTCTCGCTCTGTCGCCCAGGCTGGAGTGCAGTGGCCAGATCTCAGCTCACTGCAAGCTCCGCCTC
>NW_012103576.1:3434832-3461031 GCF_000951045.1 Mandrillus leucophaeus
CCTCGCCCAGCTAGTTTTTTGTATTTTTTAGTAGAGACGGAGTTTCACTGTGTTAGCCAGGATGGTCTCGATCTCCTGACCTCGTGATCCGCCCGTCTTGGCCTCCCAAAGTGCTGGGATTACAGGCTTGAGCCACCGCACCTCGCCTGTGTGTTTCTTATAGATAGTATATAGTTGGTTTTTACTTTTTTTATCCAATCTGATAATCTTTGATTTGATTGGAGTATTTAGGCCATTTTAATTTAATGTGATTATTTATATGATTAAGTTTGTTTGTTTATTTATTTATTTTGAGGCAGAGTCTTGCTCTATTGCTCAGGCTGGAGTGCTCAGGCTGGAGTGCAGTGTTGCAATCATAGCTCACTGCAGCCTCAAACTCCTGGGTCCCAGCGAGCCTCGCCTCACCTTCCCAAATAGCTTGGACTACAGGTGAGTGCCACCATGCCCAGCTAATTTTTAAATTTTTTTGTAGAGATGGAGTCTGGCTATGTTGCCTAGGCTGGTCTTGAACTCCTGGGCTCAAACAATCCTCTGCTTCGGCCTGCCAAAGTTCTGGGATTATAGGTGTGAGCCACCTTGCCCAGCCTATGATTAAGTTTAAATCTATTATTTTTGTAATTGTTTTATATTTTCCCCACTTGTTCCTTTTATTTTCTCTTTTCCTGCCTTTTTTTTTTTTTTAGATTGTGTATTTGTGTATTTTTTATTATTCTATTTTATCTCCTTTTTTTTTTTTTTGAAACAGAGTCTTGCTCTGTTACCCAGGTGGAGTGCAGTGGCACTATCTCGGCTCACTGCAACCTGTTCCCCTCTGGGTTCAAGTGATTCTCGTGCCTCAGCCTCCTGAGTAGCTGGAACTACAGGCATGCGCTACCATGCCGGAGTAATTTTTGTATTTTTAGTAGACATGGGGTTTTGACATGTTGGCCAGGCTGGTCTCAAACTCCTGACCTCAAATGATCCTCCCACCTGGGCCTTGGAAAGTGCTGGGATTACAGGCATGAGCCACCGTGCCCGGCCTATCTCCATTTTTGATGGAGATAAAATAGATTTTGCGTGCCTGTGAGACTGAGGCAGGAGGATAGCTTGACCCCAGGAGTTTGAGGCTATGGTACACTATGATTGTGCCTGTGAACTGTACTCCAGCCTGGGCAACATAGTGAGACCCTGTCTCTAAAAAATTTTTTTTTGTTTTTTGGTGGAGGTAAAATAGAATCAGAAAAAATACAAAAGGATTCCACTTACATGCAGTAATTAGAGTGGCCTAATTTATAGAGACAGAAAGTAGATTGGGGGTTGCCAGGAGCTGGGAGCAGAGGGAATGGAGAGTTACTGTTTGATGGGTACAGAGTTTCAGTTTGGAAAGATGAAAAACTCTGGAGATGGATGGTGGTGATGCTTGCACAACAATGTAAATGTTCTTAATGTCCCTGAACTATACACTTATAAATAGTTAAAATGTTAGATTTTATGTTGCATATATTTCACCACAATTTTTTAAAATCCTCAACAAAATCAGAATAGAAGGTAAATTTCTCAAACTGATAAAGGTCACGAGAAAAGTCTACAGCTCACATCGTAACATCATCATAACATTGCTGGTGAAAGTGAACACTTTCTTCCTAAGACTGGAAACAAGTCAAGGATGTCTACTCTTGCCACTTGTGTTAAACACTGTCCTGGAAATTTGAAGCCAGTGCAATCAGGAAAGAAAGAAATAAAAGCCGTTCAAGTTGGAAAGAAATAAGTAAAACTAGCATTCTTTTCAGATGATGATCTTTAATGTAAAAAGTCAGATGGAATCTACAAAAAGGCATCTAGGCTAATAAGTGAGTTTATCAAGCATATGAGATGAAAGTTAAATATCATAAATCATGTATATACTAGCAGTGAAAATGTGAAAATGAAATTAGGGAAACAGTTCTATTTACAGCAACATCAGAAGGAATAAAATACTTAGAAATAAATTTAGCAAAAAATGTAGACATACACAAAAACTATAAAACATTGTTCAGAGAAATAAGAGATCTACGTAAATGGAGAGAAATTCCATCTTCATGAATTGTAAGACCCAATATTGCCAAGATGACAGTTTTCGCCAAATTGATCTATAAATTAAACGACATCCCAGCCAGGCATGGTGGTGCATGCCTGTAGTCTCAACTACTCCAGAGGCTGAGGTGGGGGGATCGCTTGAACCCAGGAGTTTGAGGCTGCAGTGAGCCATGATAATGCCACTGCACTCTAGCCTAGATGACAGAGTGAGACTCCATCTCTAAAACCGAAAATAAAAAAATAGAAATTAAGCAAAATCACTATAAAGATTCTAGCAAGCATTCTTTTTTTTTTTTTGCAGAAATTGGCAAACTGCTCCTAAAATATGTACAGGATATGGACATACAAAGGACTCAGAATAACCAATTTTGAAAATGAGCCAATGGGAGAATTTTCATTTCCATCTTTCAAACTTACTGTATATATAAGTCACAGTAATCAAGACAGTGAGATACTGACATGAGGATAGAAATATAATGGAGAGTCCATAAATTAATCCTTAATTATGGTCAGTTGATGGCTGATGAAGGTGCCAAGATAATTCAATGTGCAAATGACAGTCTTTTCAACAAATGGTGCTAGGATAACTGTTCCCACCAGTGATAAGTAAGTGATAAGTATGTAAGGTGACAGATATGTTAGTTACCTTGATTTAATCATTTCACAATGTATACATCTATCAAAGCATCATGTTGTATACACCATGAATATGTACCATTTTTTGTCAATTATATTATAATCAATTTTAAATAAATTAAAATGTTAATCTGAGTTATATCTGAAGGAATTAATTTTCCAGATATAATTTAAGCCATGAGTCAGTTAACCTTAGTATATGGAGATTATAGGACTGACCTAGTCAGGTGAACCCTTTAAATGCAGAGAATTTTCTCTGGCTAATACCAGAAGAGGTCATCAGAGATTCAAAGCACAAAAAGGATTTGATGCTCTATCGTTTAGTTGATGGTAGTGGGGACCACTGTATCAAGGAAATGGAGAGTTCCGTTTTACAGCTTCATGGAACTGCATTTCTGTCAATAACTTGAATGAACTTGGAAGCAGATTCTGTTTTATGTTTGCAGGTAGATTCTTCCCTAGAACTTCCAGATAAGAGCCCAGCATGGCCAACATCTTGATTTTGGCTTTTTGAAACCTTAAGTAGAGAACCTGCCTGGTCTTATGACCTAGAGAACTGTGAGATAATAAATGGGTATTGTTTTAAGCTACTGAATTTGTGATAATTTGTTACACAACAATAGAAAACTAATACATTGGTATAGCCGGCTCACTCATGGTTATTGCATGGTATATTATTTTCCATCCTTTCAAACTATTTATAGTATATATTGAATCTAAAGTTTCTGCTCTAGACAGCATATAGTTAGATCCTGTTTTTAAATCCAGTCTGATAATCCCTTACTTTTTTTTTTGAGACAGGCTGGAGTGCAGTGGTATGAACATGGCTCACTGCAGCCTCAACCTCCCAAGCTCAAGCAATCCTCCTGCCTCAGCCACACAAGTAGCTGGAACTAAAAGCATGTGCCACCAAGCATGGTTAATTTTTTTTGTATTTTTTTTTTTTTTTGTAGAGACAGGGTTTTGCTATGTTGCCCAGCCTGGTCTCGAACTCCTGAGCTCAAGCAATCTACCTCAGTTTCCCAAAGTGCTGGGATTACAGGCATAAGCCACCATGCCACCACACCCAGTCTATCCCTTACTTTTGAGTGCAGTACTTATTTCATTTACATTTACTATAATACTGATTGTAATATAAATGGTATAATTATTATTTTGGAGAGAAAAACATGCAAAATTGTCTTCCCAACAGACAAGACAGCATCAGCAGGTACAACTACAGGGGATTCTCCATAGATCGTACATTCACAAAGCATCATTAGTTCAACAGTGGAAAAACCACTATTGTGTTCTCTGTAACATGTCCACTTAACAGCATAAAGAAGTATTATTATTGTGTTCACTTACAATTCCAGAAGGAAAGGCACAACTGGACAAAAAACATTTTGTATCCTAAAGTCAGGTGCAGTAACTAAGAGACAAAACTTTGGGTAACAGTTTTGATGCACATTTCTTAAGGGCTTTCTACTTAGAGGGGAATGATTTCTCCACTCACAAGTTAGGTTTAATTGTTAGAGCAACACTTCATTGTTTGCTCAGTATTATTACATATACAAAAGGTGATTTAAAAAAAGGAATCACGAAAACATCTTACATGTCCAGCTGTTCCCACCAATACATCAACTCTTATGAAGCAGGAGAATAGGGTCTGGAGGCAGGGAACCCAAGGCCGGTTCATGCTGACTTCCTAGAACTAAATTGAAAGGGAAACCCCAACTTTCCACACCTAAATAACAAAAGGACCGGAGACTATTCCCTTTGCAAACCTCCACCTTTTCTGCCCGGCAGATGGGAATTTGAAAGTACCTCTGATTGGTTGCAAAAACCAATCACAGGTTTACATAAGAGTGTAATTTTGTAACTTCAAAATTGGTTGCAGACAGCAACAAATCAGAGTGATTGCGGGCCACCACTTCATTTACATGAGGTGAACACCAAGTGGCCAATGGGAAACCTCTAGGGTGTATTTGGACCCAAGAAGATTCTGTATCTGGGCCCTTGAGCCACTGCTCATGCCTGCTCCCACACTGTGGAGTATACTTTCATTTTTAATAAATCTGCTTTTGTTGCTTCATTCTTTCCTTGCTTTTTCTGTTTTGTCCAATACAACAAGAACCTGGACACCCTCCACCAATAACCCTTAGGTTTAAGGCAGAGGCCAGGCATGGTGGCTTACACCTGTAAACCCAGCATTTTGGGAAGACAAGGCCAGTGGATCACCTGAGGTCAGGAGTTCGAAACCAGCCTGGCCAACATAGTGAAACTCCATCTCTACCAAAAATACAAAAAATTAGCCAGGTGTGGTGGCACATGCCTGTAGTCCCAGCTACTTGGGAGGCTGAGGCAGGAGAATCCCTTGAACCTGGGAGGCGGAGGTTGCAGTGAGCTGAGATCACACCACTATACTCCAGCCTGGGTAACAGAGTGAGACTCTGTCTCAAAAACAAACAAACAAACAGGGCCTGGGAATACTTCAGTGGTCATAAAATAGGAAAAGAGAGACTATGGCTACAAAAAAAGTGAAGTATTTAAATTAAAGCTTTCATACCCAGGATTTGCCTGTTCCAACTTTGTAGCCTTCATGCAATACTCAGGGCAAAAAATCTGCATAATTACTTGGCATAAGTTGCACCAACTATATTTTTTCAAAATTAGTATGTGACCCTCTGAAAGGAAACACTCCTTCCCATGAATTTCTCCTCTGGAATGAAAATCCAGATCTTCAACAGAGTAGGCACTGGTGAACTAAATTAAGTCACCTGAGATTCCTTGCTCTGTGGCCCACCTCTTCTGGTGTTCAGGAAGGCAAAGGGAAGTGTGTAGAATACATTCAAACTCTTGTGGCTGCAACTGAACTGTATTTAAATATCAAACATTGACTCCCTAACAACTAAAATAAGTCCATTTGAGGACATCCTATTTAAAGTTCTAAAGTTAAAGGAGGCCAGACACAGTGGCTCACGCCTGTAATCTAGCACTTTGAGAGGCTGAGGTGGGCAGATCACTTGAGCCCAGGAGTTTGAGACCAGCCTGGCCAACATGGCGAAACTGAAACCCCGTCTCTACTAAAAATACAAAAATTAGCTGGGTGTGGTGGTGGGTACCTGTAATCCCAGCTACTTGGGAGGCTGAGGCAGGAGAATCCCTTGAACCCCAGAGGTGGAGGTCGCAGCAAACTGAGATTGCACCATTGCACTCCAGCCTCCTGGGTGACAGCGAGACTCCATCTAGAAAACAAAAAAGTTGGAGGAATTTGTAACTCTACAATCTTTTTTTTTTTTTTTTGCTTTATTTTTGAAAGTACTTTAAAAAAGCAAAACAAAACAAAAGATGGGTACAGGGTTGGGAGACATACAAAACAGGTCCCTAAATAGATTATGACCTTGTCCATTTACTTGCAGACAGTTACCATGGAAGTATACAGTACTCCTCCCCACCCCATTAAGCTAAGTAGTTGTCTTTCCCACTGTGGTTCAATAAGTTCAAACTGTTCCACCCTGAAATAGGCGACAGTCTTGGGAAATAGTTACTGTAAGTTGTACAGAATTTCTTTGTATATAGTTTGTTGGAAGTAACAAAGCTACTTTCAAGACTTGCTTCTTTCCAAAATTAGAAAATAATTATAGTCTGTATTTGCTTTGGTATAGATATTTTCTTTTTTTGATTTTTAATTTTTTGTTTTTATGTTTTGCAAAGCAGCATAACAATTGTGATTGTAGAACTGCCTGACGTTGCCGTCTGTAAACATCATGTGCATATCAGTAAGAAAAAGGAAAACGGGAGGAAGAGATTTTTTTTTTTTTAAAAAAACAAAAAACAAGTAATCCCATTAAAAAGTGGGCAAAGGACATAAATAAGCATTTCTCAAAAGAAGACAAATAGCCAACTGACATATGAAAAAATGCTCAACATTGCTAATCATCAGAGATGTGTAAATTAAAACCACAATGAGAAACCATCTTACACTAGTCAGGATGGCTACTATTAAAAAGAGAAAAACTAACTGACATTAGTGAGGATGGGGAGAAAAGGGAATGAACTCTTATACACTGTTGGTGGGAATGTAAATTAGTGCAACCTCTATGGAAAACTATGGAGATTTCTCAAATAACTAAAAATTCAACTACTTTCCATCCAGCAATCCCACTACCGGGTATCTACCCAAAGAAAAATAAATCATTATATCAAAAAGACACCTGCAATAGTATGTTTATCACAGCACTATTCACAATAGCAAAGATAAGGAATCAACCTAAGTTTCCATCAACGGAAGATTAGATAAAGAAACTGTGGTATGTCTACATAATGGAATACTATACAGTCATAAAAAGAATGCAATTATGTCTTTTGCAGCAACATGGATGGAACTGGAGGCCATTGACTTTGGTGAAACAAGCCAGGCACAGAAAGACAAATATCACATGTTCTGACTTTTAATGGGAGCTAAATAAAGTGTACACATGGAGGTAGTGTGTGGAATGTTAGATAACAGAGACTTGGAAGGGTAAGGCAAGGGGTGGATAATGAGTGATTGCTTAAGGGGTACAATGTAGGTTATTTGGGTGATCAATACCCTAAAAGCCCTGACTTCACCACTACACAGTCTACGCAAGTAACAAAATTACACTTGTACCCCATAAATTTATACAAATAAAAAATAATACAAGAATAAAAATCACAGTCTAGACTAGGGGTGTCCAAACTTTTGGCTTCCCTGGGCCACCTTGGAAGAAGAATTGTCTTGGGCCACACATAAAATACACGAACACTAACAATAGCCGATAAGCTGAAAAAAAAAAATCACAAAAAATCTCAGAATTTTTTTTTTTTTTTTTTTTTTGAGACGGAGTCTCGCTCTGTCGCCCAGCCTGGAGTGCAGTGGCCGGATCTCGGCTCACTGCAAGCTCCGCCTCCCAGGTTTATGCCATTCTCCTGCCTCAGCCTCCCGAGTAGCTGGGACTACAGATGCTCGCCACCTCGCCCGGCTAGTTTTTTGTATTTTTTTACTAGAGACAGGGTTTCACTGGGTTAGCCAGGATGGTCTCGATCTCCTGACCTCGTGATCCGCCCGTCTCGGCCTCCCAAAGTGCTGGGATTACAGGTTTGAGCCACCGCGCCTGGCCAAAAATCTCAGAATGTTTTAAGAAACTTCACAAATTTGTAATTTGTGTTGGGCCACATTCAAAGCCGCCCTGGGCTGCATGTGGCCTGCAGGCTGAGGGTTGAACAAGCTTGGTCTAGACATTTCACTCTGTCTACATTTCTTCTTCCAGGCAAGTTCCCCTTTAGCTTAGCTGACCACAATCTTGTTTTCTTCCAGGAAGTGAGGGAACCAGTGTATGGGAACAGTCTCAGTAGCACCTGGTTTTTCCACATTGGCATTGATACCTGACTGGGAGCCATCCATCTTGGACTCAGTAGTGTTATTCACAGCAGAGTTGGCCCCCACAGAAACTGAGAGGGTGGGAACACCACCACTCTGGGTCATAGAGATCTTGCTAGTCTTCATGACAAGATTACTGTTAAGCATGTTGGTGTATTGGTTCCACCACCTTCACTGAAGGGGCCAGGATTTCCTGGAAACATTTCTGAGATTCTTTCCATTCATACCTAATGGAGCCACAGTGTTCTCAATGGCTATCTTCCTTCTCTGGCATGCTGAGTTATTGTTTGTTCCATGAGTCATACAGTGGACCTTCAAGTTGCCTTTGGCGGTAAAAGTTTGCCCATGTATGCTGCGCACAAAAGGCTATTCTCTAGTGTGAGTCCACTTGTGAATCTCAAGAGCACTAGTGGACGAGAAGTTCTTCTCACACTGTGTGCAGCTGTGTTGCTTGGCCTGGTCAGTGTGGCTGGGCCACTAACACCAGGGACATGATTGAGGATCCAACAAATGTGCCAGTGAAAGCAGAGAGTTCCCTGAGCCCCCTCACAGGTCGTGTGACAGGGGTGTGGCTTGTCTGTTTGGTCGACACTGCTGCTCAAACCTCTTACAGGAGGGGGAGTAAACAGACAGACAGGTGCAGGAGCCCAAGTGGGCGTGTGTTATAGTGCGCCCTTTTAGCCTTGCCATCTGCAGATGGCTTAAGTGTTAATCAGCTCAGTGGACCCTCTACCTTTCTGCAAAGGCAGAGGGCCAGTGTGACAGCTTTCTGTGTCCTGAGTTGTTGTCCAGAATCCTGGAAGAATCAGGTCACACATGGACTTGAAGGATGGATAATGCAGGGTTTTATTAGGTGGTGGTGGTGGCTCTCAGTGGGATAGATGAGGAGCTGGACAGGGGATGGAGTGGGAAGATGATCTTCCCCTGGAGTTTGGCCATCCAGTGGCTGATTCTCCAACCATTCC
This sequence comes from Mandrillus leucophaeus, assembly GCF_000951045.1. Lineage (NCBI taxonomy): Eukaryota > Metazoa > Chordata > Mammalia > Primates > Cercopithecidae > Mandrillus > Mandrillus leucophaeus. Next base: position 3,443,872 of record NW_012103576.1, read on the forward strand.
CAGCCAAACTCCTCCTGATGTTTCTTCTCTTCTCTCCTGTGCCGTGCCATTCTGCCATTTGTCTGCTCATCTCCTCATCTCCTGCTTCTGGAGCCTCGGGTTTGGGGTTTATATGGGTACAGGATAGGGGGTGTGATGGGCCAAAAGGCAACATTTTTGACACGAAAACATGAACGCCTGTTCTTACTTAGGGCTGTGGGTATCCAGGCTTGAGGGTGGGACCTTTGCTGGGGAACTGCCCTCTTCTACCCAGTGTTTCCCTGTCTCCTAGCTGTATCACCAGGAACTTCAACTTTTCATTTTTATTTTTTAGAGACAGGGTCTCTCCTTTTTGCACAGACTGGAGTGCAGTGGCACAATCATAGCTTACCACAACCTTGAACCCCTGGGCTCAAGTGATCCTCCTGCCCCAGTCTCATTAGTAGCTGAGATTACAAGCACTGGTCACCAAGCCTGTCAAAACTTGAACTTTGACATAGGTTGACTGGACTTAGAAAAACGTTGATGGGAGGTGGCCCATCTCAGTGTGGCTGTTCTTGGGGTGCTCAGCTTTGCCCCCAGCATCTGGAGACTTTGACATAATGCTTTCTGCTTGGCTACTGGCCAGGGAGCGTGCTTGGAAGGATGTGGTTTCCACAGCATCTGGAGTTTGGCTAATAGTTCTGGTGTCCCATCAGTGAGAATGAGTCATTAAACTGTTGCTCTCCACTAAATCGTTTTTTCAGCTCCTCTGCCACTGCAGGCCAGAAAGAACAGGACCCACTTTCCTGGTGACTGCTAGGGAAGCCTTCATGGCAAACCCTAGGGTAGGTGATATTAAGTGGATGCTAAGAAGAGGTATGAGGACCTTTGAGTAGCTACTGGGGGCATCCTGGATGCTGATTTTGTCCACAGTGGTGTCTTCTTTCAACATCATCATGGCAGATGGCACTTGTATTACCATTCTCACTGACCATCATTGGCTCAGGACCCCTAAAATCACCGGGATTCTCTGGCGGGGGCATGCTGGGAATCTGAGTGCCCATGTTCATCCAAATATGTTGTTGCAACATGACCATGTTGGTAAATTTCTTTTGACTAATGGGGTATGTACTTATGGATAAGTTGGTTCAGTGAACCCTGAGAAGTGTCTTTATGTTGCCTCTGGTAGAAAAAGGTTGGCCACAAATTTCACATTGGATGGGTCTCTCCCCAGTGTGGGTGTGGTAATGTATTTTTTTTCCAAGTGAGAGCAAATTTATTAAAGTAAAGGAATAAAAGAATGGCTATTTCATAGGCAGAGCAGCCTTGAAGGCTGCAGGTTGGCTATTTTTGTGGTTATTTCTTGACTACATGCTAAACAAGTGGCGGTTGATTCATGAGTTTTCCGGGAAAGGGTTGGGCAACTCCCAGAACTGAGGGTCCCTCCCCATTTTAGACCATACATGGTAACTTCCTGACGTTGCCTTGGCATTTGTAAACTGTCATGGTGCTGGTGGGAGTGTCTTTTAGCATGCTAATGTATTATAATTGGCATATAATGAGCAGTGAGGAGGACCAGAGGTTACTTTCCTCACCATCTTGGTTTGGGTGGGATTTGGCCTGCTGCTTTACCACATGTTGTTTTTATCAGCAAGGTCTTTGTGACCTGTATCTTGTGCTGACCTCCTATCTTATCCTGTGACTTAGGATGCTTAACCTCCTGGGAATGCGGCCCAGTAGGTCTCAGCCTCATTTTACGCAGCCCCTATTCAGGATGGAGGCACTCTGGTTTGAACACCTCTGACATATTTCTCCCCTGCCTTTTACAAAGGAATCCTTAATCTATTATTATTATTATTACTATTATTATTATTTGAGATGGAGTCTTACTCTGTCACCCAGGCTGGAGTGCAGTGGCACGATCTCGGCCCTCTGCAACCTTTGCCTCCCGGGTTCAAGTGATTTTCCTGCCTCAGCCTCCCAAGTAGCTGGGACTACAGGTGCATGCCACCATGCCTGGCTAATTTTTGTATTTTTAGTAGAGACGGGGTTTCGCCATGTTGGCCAGGCTGGTCTTGAACTGCTGACCTCAGGTGATTCGCCAGCCTCGGCCTCCCAAAGTGCTGGGATTACAGGTGTGAGCCTCCGTGCCTGGCCGGGAACCCTTAATCTTAAGGGTTATCGAGAGACGAAGATCCATCTTCTGTAACTTCTTCAGGCTGAATTGGTCAATGATATTCCTGCCTACCTATTAGGGTCTCTTGTATTCAGGGTAGAGAGGAGCTCAGTCAGAAAGTGTAAGTATGGTGAGGGCCATCCATAACTCGAGTTCTGACAAAAGGTGATATCTGTAATAAGTATTCAATTTAAGAAAATGTTGAGTAAGCTTATCCTGCGTTCCTACACAAAGAGTACAACAATAATATGGATATGGTGTTGCTAGCTGAATCTAATAGGTGCCCAGAATTAGAATACTGACCCAGATTTTTACATTACCTATCCCTCTTGTTTCTTCTGAGCAGCAGCCAGAGATCACTGGTTGGTTCACAGGAATAAGCACGGTTAGTCTAAATTGTGGGAAAAACTTAAAAACAACGAATGACACTATAATTTAATAACAGGTGTATCATCGTTCTTGAAACAATTTTTCTCTCTCCAGTCTCCCATTTTTACTAAAGACAAATCATGGTAAGACTAATTTGCTTTATTATACTTGGCCTGATTATTTGTATAAAGTGCAGCAAGAATAATAATAATAATTGTTAGTTTTTCTTTTTTTCCCGAGATGGAGTCTCACTGTGTCACCCAGGCTGGAGTGCAGTGGCATAATCTTGGCTCATTGCAACCTTCGCCTCCTGGGTTCAAGCGATTCTTGGGCCTCAGCCTTCCAAGTAGCTGGGATTACAGGCACACACTGCCACGCCCAGCTAATTTTTGTATTTTTTAGTAGAGACGGGGTCTCACCATATTGGCCTGGCTGGTCTTGAACTCCTGACCTCAAGCGATCCACCTGCCTTGGCTTCAAGAACAATTATTTTTAACTAAGCTTTTAAAATTGTCTTTGACAGAACTCTGTTCCATAAGGAATCTTAGATAAGCCTCTTTTTTTTTTTTTTTTTTTTTTTTATGGAGTCTTGCTCTGTTGCCCAGGCTGGAGTGCAGTGGTGCAATCTCAGCTCACTGCAACCTCCACCCCCGGGTTCAAGTGATTCTCCCGCCTCAGCCTCCCGAGTAGCTGGGACTACTGGTACGTGCCACCACACCCGGCTAATTTTTGTGTTTTTTTTTAGTAGAGACGGGATTTTACCATGTTAGCCAGGATGGTCTCAATCTCCTGACCTGGTGATCTGCCCGCCTTGGCCTCCCAAAGTGCTGGGATTACAGGCATGAACCACAGTTTTGGCCAGGTAAGACTTTTTTTTAAAGCCGAACCCAGCCATGGGTTTGTACCATCAAATACCTATGAGTTGGGTAAATTTTCTCTTTTCTCGAGGTCCCAAGATAACCTGGGGCTCCTGGGCCTGTTAGAAAGCAACATTCTTTACTTACCTATCAGGAGCCCTGTACAGGGACTGTGTAGACAAGGTATGGAGGCCAGTTTTCCCAAGGGAGGTAATGCATTGTGAAGGACCTTTGGCAGCTTAAGACTCGGTGGCAAATGAGACATTCACTGGGGTCAGAAGTGGTCTTGTTGCTGTTCTCTACCAGCTGCTGCAATTTCATGGTCTCTGACCCGGGCTTGGTGGTCCCACTCTCTTGAAAGCCGCCAACCCTTGGGGAGTTATGGTTTGGCCCCACCCCAGGGAGTGTGGGTCCACTCTCACTTTCTGGAGAAGGCCCAGCAATGAGCCACCCATGTGGTCATTGGGGTTAGCGCCCGAAGAAAGATTTTGAGATAGTTCTATGGAGGGGGTCCTTGTTACAAGGACAAATTTGCTGTCTAAAGAGAGACTGGATTCATCTATGGGGACAGGTACAGAGAGTGCGTGGGGTGACATTGCCTACCACCATTTTGTTCTGGAACTTGGCAGACAGCTGGGGATTTGCCTTCACCTGGGGATATTGATGAAAGTGTACCTTCAGGTTACCCTTGGTGGTGAAGCCGTGACCACACACAGAGAACATGAAGGGTCTCTCTCCAGTATGCATGTGGGAATGGATCTGCAAGGAGATACCAGTCTCCCAAACCTTGCTACAGTTCTTACAGTTGTGCTTGTAGAGGATGGCCTCGTCTTTGGGTTCGACATACATCTCAGATGTTTGGTGGCTTATCTTTCTCTTTCTTGGATGGGTATAATGCCACAGTAGAGAAAGGACTCTGGAAGAGCACAGAACCCAAGCCCGAGGTAGCAAAGCACTTGGGAGCTGAGACACAATGTTCAGGATCACACGTGTCCTATCCAGCTTCAGGGTGAAGGGTGTCAGCCATGGGGTCACAGAGCTGGCAGCAGAAGGGAAATTGGTGAGATAGCTTGGCTTGTTTAAGGTGTCCAGGGACAGACCTTGGCTTCCAGCTTTCTGGCTGAGCAAAGCCACAGCTGCAGAAACTTGCTTGGACATGTGGCTATCTAAGGTCTTCAGGGTATTAGCTTGAGTAGAGGATGTGGGAGGCCCATGAGTTCACTTGAATGCAGATCTGTTCAGTGAGCTGGATCTGCTGTCGTTGAAAAGATGCTGTTGGCACTGGGCAGAGGGGCCAGCAGCACATATGAGCTCAACTGATTTACCACTCCCTTGTCTACTTGTAATGCCTGAAGAGTCACATTAATATTGGCCACTTTGCCTTTGGGTAAATAGCTTATGTTCTGGGGTGCGGATGGTAGGGCAGTCTCTGTCTTTAAGTGCAAGACAGACTCTGCACCCAGCTTCTCCTTTATGTCCCCTTAGCTGCCACCATTTTCCTTGGGACTGTCGCTGCTTGAACTGGGTGACTGGTGGCTTGGTACAGCTGTACAAAAGTCCTCTGAAGGCACTGGCTCCATGCTGTCATTCATGGGGAGGACAGGTGGATTTTTAGTGCGATTTTTCTTATGTTCCAAGAATTCAGAGATGCTAACGAATTCTGCACAGCATTTCTTAGAGATGTGAGTTTCCTACCCATGAAGCTGCTTTACCATCACTTTGTCCTCATTCACTTCATCACCATTCCCTGGGTGGTTCATTGGAGCACCTGGCTTGTTAAGATGATGGCTTGGAAAAGGGTGAAAATAGAGATGTGGAGAAACGGATATAGGTTGGGTGGTAGGGGTAAGGAGAGTTAGAGAGAAATATAGAACACTAATATATCTTCATCTTGCAAAGTAAGTTGTTAAGGAGATACTATCTATGGTTGATTAAACAGAAAATATAAGTGGATGGATGTTATTTAAAGTGAAAAAGATTCCTATTAGAGGAAATAAAAATAATGCTACAACTTTATTGGAAGGAGTGGATGGAAGGTAGGAATGGTGGAATTGAGCTTAATCCTCATCTCTGGCTGGGCATGGGGGCTCACACCTGTAATCCCAGCAATTTGGGAGGCTGAGGTGGGCAGATCCCTCGAGCCCAGGAGTTTGAGATCAGTCTGGGCAACTGATGAAACCCCATCTCTACAACAAAAACAAAATATATACAAAAAATCAGTCAGATATGATGGTGCACAACTGTGGTCCCAGCTACTCAGGAGATTGAGGCAGGAAGATCACCTGAGCCTGGGGAGGTCAAGGTGGCAGTGAGCTATGCTGGTGCCACTGCACTCCAGCCTGGGCGACAGAGTGAGACTGTTTCAAAAACAATTCCTTGTCTCTCATAGCATTAATAGATAATGTCAAAAAAGAAATATAAGCCAGGTGCAGTGGCTTATGTCTGTAATTCTAGCACTTTGGGGGGCCAACGTGGGAGGATCGCTTGAGCCCAGGAGTTTGAGACCACCCTGGGCAACATAGGGAGATCCTGTCTCTATGAAAATTTAAAAAGTTAGTCGGGTATGGTGGCGGTGGAGTGCCCATGTGGTCCTAGCTACTAGGGAAACTGAGGTGGGAGGATGGCTTGAGTCCAGGAGGTTGAGGCTGCAGTGAACTGTGATCACTGGCATGGGTGACAGAAATATACAGGCAGGGACAAAATATATATATATCTATATTTTTTTTGAGTTGGAGTCTCGCTCTGTCACCCGGGCTGGAATGTGATGGCGAGATCTCGGCTCACTGTGACCTCTGCCTCCCAGGTTCAAGTGATTCTCCTGCCTCAGCCTCCCGAGTAGCTGGGATTACAGGTGCATGCCGCCAAACCCAGCTAATTTTTTTGTATCTTTAGTAGAGACGGGGTTTCACTATGTTGGCCGGGCTGGTCTCAAACTCCTGACCTTGTGATCCACCTGCCTTGGCCTCCCAAAGTTCTGGGATTACAGGCGTGAGACACCACACCCAGCCAAGGCAGGGACAAATTTGAAGAATTTTTTAGAAGGTAAAATTTGCAGGACTTGGCTGGGGGCGATGGCTCACACCTGTAATCCCAGCAGTTTGGGAGGCCAAGGTGGGCGGGTCACCTGAGGTCAGGAGTTCAAGACCAGCCTGGCCAACATGGTGAAACCCCGTCTCTACAAAAATACAAAAATTAGCCAGGGATGATGACGGGTGCCTGTACTTCCAGCTACTCAGGAGGTTGAGGCAGGAGAGTCTCTTGAACCCAGGAGATGGAGGTTGCAGTGAGCCGAGATTGCACCATTGCACTCCAGCCTGGGTTACAGAGCGAGACTCCATTAAAAAAAAAAAAAAAAAAAAAAAAAAAAAAATTGTAGGACTTAGTGATTAACCTAATACAGTGAATAAGGGAGAGGGAGGAGGCAAAGGTGATTTGAAGAGTTCTATCTTGAGTGATTGGGCGGATGTGATATCACAACTGGAGTAAAGAATATGGGGTACTATCTAGTTCCAGAGGGGAGATGATGTAGTGGTTAATTTTATGTGTCAACTTGAGTGGAACAAAGGGTGTCCAGATATTTGGCTAAATATTATTCTGTGGGTGTCTGTGAGGGTGGTTGTAAATGAGATTAACACTTACATTGGTAGACTGTGTAAAACTGATTGCTTTCCTCAGTGTGGGTGAGTCTCTTCCAACCTGTTGGAGGCCTTTATGGAACAAAAGACAGGGTAGGGGAGAATTCATTTTCTCTGCCTGATTGTTTCTGAGCTGGGACACTGGTCTTCTCTTGAAGCTGAACTGGAACTTACACCTTGCTTCTCCTTGTTCTCAGGAGACTTGGACTGGAACTATACCACCAGCTCTCTTGGATCTCTGGCTTGCAGATGGCACATCATGGGACTTCTCAGTCTCCACCACTGCATGAGCCAATTCCTTATAATAAATCTCTGTCTCTCTCATTATATATATATATAGATATAGATATCTATATCTATATCTATATCTATATATATATCTTGGAGAACCCTCAATAACCTTGACTAATACACAAGATAAATTCGGTTTTAATTGTATGTGAGGCATTGTAGTGGAGATACATACTAGATACCCACACACAAGTGGGCAGAGGTCTGGGATCAAAATATCTATTTGGAAATCTTCAGCATATGGGTGATAGTTGAAATCATAAACGTGGTTGAACTCTTCTGGGACTCTCATATATTGTAATAGGATGAAACGTGGAAAGAATAGATACAGATACATGTAGGCTGGTTAATCTGATGGTTGGAATGTGGACTTCATATTCGAGGTACTTGGTGTGTGTGTGTGTGTGTGTATTTGCTTATAATGAAGTCAATTGTTGAGTAATGTGCATATAATAAATTCCGTAGTGTGTGTTGTTCAGTCACTCAACTAATTTTTAAAACTCTTCTGCTAAAGCTCTGAGTTGAAAGAACTCATGGTGGTGTTGTTATACATAAGTATCTTTACTTGATAGACCTCATTGATTACAGTCAGGATTCCGGTAGATAAATTGGGCAGATGAGATGAACTCCTAACGCTTCTCTGGTGCTGTCTGAATAAGGCCTGTGTTTGTCTGGCTGTGCCATACATTTTATTTTCTCTTTCATTCATTTGTAAGCCTCAGCAACAACCCCCTTCTCCAACACCTTGATGTAAATTGCCTTCATACTCTAATAGAACTTGAGAATGTTGTTAAGCCCAAACTGTGATATCCTGATGTTTCCATAGTAACTAATGCACACCAAGGGGGAAAAGATGGAGAATAAATGAGAATAGCATTTTAACAAAATAAGTGAGGGGCAAAGAGGCTTTAGACATGTTATTACCTCTTGTTTAGGAATATAGAAATATTCATCTCCTTAATAATGGGGTTATAAAAGTTGCTACAATGAGACTTGTCAGTAGCCATTTATATTTCATTTTTCTCTATAATCGTCGTCATCAAAAGCAGTTAAATGCTTCTCTGCCCAGCAATACTGTAGAGAGTGAGTTAAATGGACATAGTTACCATTTTCCTGTGAACCTGCAATCAGAATAGGACAGGGTAGGCCAGTGTCTGTATTCTCGTCTCCCAGGCAGAGTTTTGACCTAGTGGATATTAGGAGGAATGGCGATTCAAAGAAGACAAATCAATATTGTGGCATTTGTTTGCTTTGATACAAGACTTTACTAGCATCTCAGCACTTCCTTGGTTAAAGGGTGCGAGAATAGGATGCTGCTGTTTCTTCTTTCCTATTTCGTAAGAAGGAGGCTTTCTGTAGGCCAGGAAGAGGGCACTCTCAAATAATCAAATTGGTTGGCACCTTGATCTGGGACTTCCAGTCTCCAGAACTCTGAGAAAATATATATGCGTTGTTTAAGCCAGTGAGTCTGTGGTATTTGGTTATGGCAGCCTGAGCAGCCTATACAACAGTCAGTGTACATGCACAACCAATTAAGCTATTGTTAGATAGGAATAGATTTAGTAAGGGTGAAGAGATGACTTTTTATTTTATGTATTTATTTGAGACAGAGTCTCTCTGTCATCTAGGATGGAGTGCAGTGGTGTGATCATGGCTCACGTTAGCCTTGACCTTCCAAGCTCAAGTGATCCTCCCACCTCAGTCTCCCAAGTAGCTAGGACCACAGGCATGTGCCACCATGTCTGGCTAATTTTTGTATTGTTTGTGGAGATAGGGTTTCACCATGTTGCCCAGGCTGGTCTTGAACTCCCTCTTGCCTCGACCTCCTAACGTGTTGGGATTATAGGTGTGAGCCACCATGCCCAGCCTGATATTTTTATTTTAGAATTAGAGAGATTAGGCCAGGCACGGCGTCTCACGCCTTTGGGAGGCCAACGTGGGTGGATCACTTGAGGTCAGGAGTTTGAGGCCAGCCTGACCAACATGATGAAACCCTGTCTCTACTAAAAATACAGAAATTAGTCGGGTGTGGTGGTGCATGCCTGTAATCCCAGCTACTAAGGAGGCTAAGGCAGGAGAATCGCTTGAACCTGGAAGGTGGAGGTTGCAGTGAGCTGAGATCATGCTATTGCATTCCAGCCTGGATGACAGAGCAAGACTCTGTCTCAAAAAAAAAAAAAAAAAAAATAGATTAAATTGCCACAGATAAGTGTAATAACTGATGGGATATCTATCTAACCCAGAACAGAAACACAGAGAGTAGAGGGACAGAAAGTATACGGAATAGCTCCAGGTAAGGTAGATAGCATGACTGGGATTCTGCTTAGCCTGATACCTTCCCCTTTTAGAAGAGAAAGGTTAAAAAGCACATTCTTCTTCTTCATCTTCTTCTTCTTCTTTTTTTTTTTTTTTTCATACTCACATCACCTTTTGAAATTAGTCTTCAGTTTAGCTTTTGTGCAAATGAATTCAGAGATTAGAAGCAAGATGTGTTGGGAGGTGCCAGTAGAGTGAGGCTCATCAGTGGGAATGAAAACTAATTTCCTGGACTTGCCTGGGGAAGGTATATTAGAATGGGGGCCATTTGTTCTCAATGTTCAACTCCCACTTATCAGTGAGAACATGCAGTGTTTGGTTTTCTGTTCCTGTGTTAGTTTGCTGAGGATGATGGTTTCCAGCTTCATCCATATCTCTGCCAAGGACATGATCTCATTCCTTTTTATGGCTGCATAGTATTCCATGGTGTATACGTACCACATTTTCTTTATCCTGTCTATCATTGATGGGCATTTGGGTTGGTTCCACAAACCTGCATGTTCTGCACATGTGTCCCATTTTTTTTTTTAGAAGAAATAAAGAAAAAAGAAAAGACAAAAAAAAAAAGAATGGGGACCATTTGTCTTGGATGGCCAGAGGTTTGGTAGACATCCTCAAGTTTAGACAGGTCTTAGAAGTCAGATGAAAAAGGAGTGTATCTTCATGTTAGACTCTCAGTTTGGACAAGGGAAATTTCAGTGTGTGTGTATGTGTGTGTGTGTGTGTGTGTGTGTGTGTGTGTGTTTGTGTTTAAATTTGTGACATTTGGTCTTATAGTCACTGGGAAAAGGCAGAAATTTTGAGGAAAAGGAGTTCTCAATAAAGCATTCTTTTACCCCAAGGTATTTGGTCTCTGTCCTTATTATACCCAAATTAAAACAAGACAGGGAACTATGTATTCCTTGATAAAATGGTCTTCTTCACTTGTAATCTGTATTAGAGTACTTAAAACTCCTGATCAATCAATTATATATCGTACATTGAAATGTAATTAAAATTTTGTCACTGCAACTTTTTCAGACCTCCAATTATCCTTATTTATTTTTTGAGACAGAATCTCCCTCTGTTTCCTGGGTGGGAGTACAGTGGTATGATTATAGCTGACAGCAGCCTTGACCTCCTGGGCTCAAGCGATCCTCCCAGGCTCAAGCAATCCTCCCCGTTCAGCCTCCCAAGTAGCTGAGACTACAGGTGTGCACCACTTTGGCCAGCTAATTTTTTTACTTTTTTGTAGAGATGGGGATCTTGCCACGTTGCCCAGACTGACATTGAACTCCTTGGCTCAAGTGATCCACCTGCCTTGGCCTTCCAAAGTGCTAGGATTACAGGTGTGAACCACCACACCTGACCTAATTTCTTTTTAGTCTTTTCACAGTGTGGTATTCAGAGTCTAATAGATTGCTGAAATACATATTTAATACCTCAGTTTTAAATATAAGAAATATGATAATATTACATCCAATTGTAGCTGTGTAGAGGTTTGACTTAAGATCCAAATAGTATAGCTTGGCCGGGCACAGTGGCTCACGCCTGTAATCCCAGCACTTTGGGAGGCCGAGATGGGCGGATCACCTGGGTCAGGAGTTCAAGACCAGTCTGGCCAACATGGAGAAATTCCGTCTCTACTAAAAATATAAAAATGAGCCGGGTGTGTTTGGACATGCCTGTAATCCCAGCTACTTGGGAGGCTGAGGCAGGAGAATTGCTGGAATCCAGCAGGCGGAGGTTGCAGTGAGCTGAGATCGTGCCGCTGCACCCCAGCCTGGGCAACAAGAGCAAGACTCTGTCTCAAAAAATAAAAGTATAGCTTTGTACAATATACTGATATAAAATTAATATTTTCGTATAGCTAATATATGCACATGGAGCAAAGTTCCAAAGTTACCAAAGGGCATACACTGAATATTAGGTCTCTCTTTCTCCCTTATTTCCAAGTTCTCCAGTTCCTTCCCCTGAAGGTAACCACTATTACAAGTTTCTTATGTTTCCTTTTACAGATATTCCACAGTGCATTGATTCTGGAACAGGACATTTCCCCCTCCTTAGCAAGCTCTCAGTACCTGGCAGCAAAAAAAGTGTTGCTCTTCAAGGTGAAAAACTAATGTTCCAAGTAGTAGCATGGAACAGTGACCACCCTTGTTCCTTCTCAAACTCCTCCTTAGAAATCATATTCCCAGACCAGATCAGCAGACATTTGTCTAAACCACTTCTAGCTGGGCATAACATGAACACAGACACCTTTATCATGAGTGTACAAGAACCCGAACACCTAACACATCCAGACGTTTAATATTTATTTATTGCATATGTGTATAAAAAGTAGGTGCTTTTGGTAGGTTGTTGAGCAAGGAGGGGGTTGCGGTTTTATGCAAGATGGAATCAGGGAGAAATTGTTGACTCTTTTCCAAGAAGTTGGAGAGAATTTCATCAAAGAGGTGCTGTGTAAATGACAGAAAGGAGATGTAGAGAAGGCATTACAGTATGAGTTGTGGTCTGGGAGAAATGTTGGAATTGGGGTTTGGGATAAAAGAAAGACGGTAGTGTTGAGTGTTGACTCGTGAAGAGCAAGGGGAGGCATTAGATTGGCAGGAAGAGGCAGTGAAGGGAGAGTGAGGTAATATGGGATTTGCATTTGTAGATAATGAAGGCTTGTACAGGACCTGTGGACAGAAGTCAGTAAAGAACTCTGTATTTACTATGCTTCCTATATTCCTAGCACTGCAGTCGGAACTATCACTTGGTCTAGAATTTTTCTCTAACCGAGGCGCTAAAGAATAGATTGTGGGTCTGGGTGCTGTGGCTCACGCCTGTAATCCCAGCACTTTGGGAGGTCGAGGTGGGTGGATCACTTGAGGCCAGGAGTTCGAGACCAGCCTGGCCAACATGGTGAAACCCCATCTCTACTAAAAATACAAAAATTAGCCAGGCATGGTGGTGCATGCCTGTAATTCCAGCTACTCGGGAGGCTGAGGCAGGAGAATCGCTTGAACACAGGAGGCGGAGGTTGCAGTGAGCCGAGATCGTGCCATTGCACTCCAGCCTGGGCGATAAGACTCTGTCTCAAAAAAAAAAAAAAAAAAAAAAGAGAGAGAGAAAGAAAAAAAAAGAATGTATTGTGGGATAGTATAGTGAGTTTCCTATATCATGTTCTTCTCATAGGTTGACTCTGTTTACTAAACAGTCATACTACTCCCTAATAACTTGTTTTGCATCTATGATCCGCACATTTATGTAAAGCAGGGTTCCTTAGCCTCGCCCCTATTGGCATTCTGGTTTGAATAATTCTTTGTTGCGGCAAGCTGTCCTGTGCATTGTAAGATGCTTAATAGCATCCTTGATGCCAGTAACACTCTCCCAAAAATGCCTCTAGACATTGGCAAATATCCCTTGGGAAGGGAGCAAAATCACCCTCATGGAGAACCACTAGTATAAAGCCCCACAAACTTATGTTTTTTGTTCTGTAAATTCCCCCCACCTTTGTATTTATTTATTTATTTTTTCTTTTTGAGATGGAGTTTTGCTCTTGTTGCCCAGGCTGGAGTGCAATGGCACGATCTTGGCTCATTGTAACCTCTGCCTCCCAGGTTCAAGCGATTCTCCTGCCTCAGCCTCCCGAGTAGCTGGGATTACAGGCATGCGCCACTATGTCCAGCTATTTTTGTATTTTTAGTAGAGACGGGGTTTCTCCATGTTGGTCAGGCTGGTCTCAAACTCCCAACCTCAGGTGATCCGCCTGCCTCAGCCTCCCAAAAAACCCCTTTTAAAAAATTAACATCTAAGCTGGATGTGGTGGTGCCCATCTGTAGTCCCAGGTACTCCAGAGGCTGAGGTGGGAGGATCTCTTCAGCCCAGGAATTAAAGGCTATAGTGCACCATGATTGAGCCTGTGAATAGTCACTGCACTCCAGCCTGGGGAACACAGTAAGACCCTGTCTCAAAAAATCAACATTTAAAAATCTTTATCAAAATAATGCATTGGGCTGGGTAAGGTGGCTCCCACCTATAATCCCAGCACTTTGGGAGGCTGAGAAGGGTGGATTGCTTAAGCCCAGGAGTTCAAGACCAGCTTGGGCAACATAGCAAGACCCCCATCTCTACAAAAAAATTTTCAAAAATTAGCTGGGCATGGTGGTGTGCACCTATAGTCCTAGTTACTCAGGAGGCTGAGGTGGGACAATGATTTGAGCCTGGGAGGTTGAGGTTGCAGTGAGCCAAGATTGCACCACTGCACTCCAGCCTGGGTGACACAGCACGACCCATCTTGAAAATAATAATAATAATGATAATAATAATAATGCATTTATGTAAATAAAAATCACTCATAATAGAAAGCAACTATCTCCTGCCTTGCCCCTGCCTACCTGTAGTCCCATTCCCTAAGAACTGCCACTTAATTGTTTCTGGTTTGGGTTTTTCTAATGATTTCTGCCATATATATTCACCTGTTTATCCATTTACTTAAACAATATATTAGTTGAGCACTGTGCCTGTTTGCTCGGGCTGCCATCGCAAAATACCACTAGGTGACTTAAACAACAGAAATTAATTTTCTCACAATTCTGGAGGCTGCAGGTTCAAGATCAAGGTGCTGGCAGGGCTGGTTTCCTGTGAAGGCCATCAGGGAAGGATCTGTTCCAGGCCTCTCTCCTTGGCTTTCAGATGGTTGCTGCCTTGCTGCCTCCAAACCTGGTTGTCCCTCTGTATATGTGTGTCCCTGGTGTCTCTTCCTCTTCTAAGGACACTAGTCATATTGGATCAGGGCCATACCCCAATGGCCTCAGTTTAATTTAATCACTTTAGTGAAGACCTTACCTCCAAACATAGTTTCATATTGAGGTACTGGGATTTCAGTATATGAATTTTGGGGGACACTATTCAACCCAAAGCAAGTACCTACTGTGTGCCAGTCAACGTTCTAAACACTGGGCATGGAATAGCCAACCAAACAGATGAAAATCTCTGCTCTTGGTTGGGCATGGTGGCTCACATCTGTAATCCCAGCACTTTAGGAGGCCGAGGCAGGTGGATCACTGGAGGTCGGGAGTTTGAGACCAGCCTGGCCAACATGGTGAAACCTCGTTTCTACTAAAAGTACAAAAAATAGCCTGGCATTGTGGTGGGTGCCTGTAATCCCAGCTACTTGGGAGGCTGAGGCAGGAGAATTGCTTGAACCCGGGAGGTGGAGGTTGCAGTGAGCCAAGATTGCAGCACTGCACTCCAGCCTGGGTGACAGAGTGAGACTCTGAAAAACAAAAACAAATAGAGTAGCCAGGGAAAACCTCTCTGAGAAGTGAACATTTGAGTAAGGACCTGAAGAAGGTGATAGAGAAAGCCATACAAATGTCTAGGGAAGGATAATTCTAGGCAGAAAGAACGGCTGGTGCCAAGGTCCTGAGGTGGGAACATGTCCAGTTTGCTCAAGGAACAGCAAGGAGGCTCCTGGGGCTGGTGAGGAATGAGCAAGGGGGAGTAGCAGGAGCTGCAGGGGTTGGAGGATGGTGAGGCAGATGATGGCATAAGGCCTAGTAAACCATTGTCATGGCTTTGGCCTTTGTTCTGAGTGAGATAGCAAGCCATTGGACAAGTCATGGGTGGAAGTAGGTTTCAAAAGAATCTCTCTAGCTGCTCTGTGAATAACAGACTAAAAGGCGGTTGGGGGGAAGCAGGGAGACCAGTAAGGGGAATGTTGCAATAATCCATTTTTTTCTGAATCCTTCCTTGGTTTACCAGCTCTAGACATCCTCTATTGACCTCCTGCTCTGATAGGTGGGGATTTAGCTCACTTCTGCTGCAGTGCTGCCTTTTTCTTCCTCCTAATATATCACTAGTTTTAATTTCTCTGTTTGGGTTCCTTCCCCAGAGGCAATCATTCTAATGGTATCTTTTTGTTTGTAAGCCTTTTTGGTTATCTTTGTGCCTTTTTTTTTTTTTTTTTTTTTTTTTTTTGAGACAAGGTCTCACTCTGTTGCCCAGGCTGGAGTGCAGTGATGTGATCACAGCTCACTGCAGCCTCGACTTCCTGGGCTTAAGTGATCCTCCCACCTCAGCCTTCTGAGTAGCTGGGATGACAGACTTGCACCACCAGGCCCAGCTAATTTTTAAATTTTTTTGTAGAGACAAGTGTCGCCATGTTGCCCAAATTAGTCTTGAACTCCTGGGCTCCAGCAATCCACCACCTCAGGCTCCCAAAGCCCTGTGATTACAGGCATGAGCCACTGTGCCTGACCTCTTTGTGCCTTTATACAAGGTATGTAAACCTCTATTTCTTGTTCACCTATAAATAATATCTCTAATTGTACACTTTTTTAAAATTAGAGTATTAATGCCACTATACATCCTTCCACCTCCCCTAATTCTGTCTACTTTCCAACTTCTGTAAGCTATCGCTTGTACATTAAGTTTGTTAACATTTCCTTTATACTTTGTAATCATAGTTAAATTTCCTATGATTTGTCTCTAGGTTAGATTCCAAAAGTTGAAAACCAATAAAGATAGTGTTTACATTATTATAAGTATATAAATATTTTTCAGTGTAAAGCCAAGGGATGTGCCTTGATTGCATTTTCTTCTTTATAGTTCCAATGTCACAATTTCCATCAATTACTCTTTATCATTCCATGTTCTAGCTGCCTTTATTATTAGAAAATGGCAGTCTTGCTTGCCTTTTTTTTTGTAGTTAAGCTAGATATATGCCTTCTTTACCATATCTCTGCTATCTTCCAGCTTCTTCCTTATTTTGTCTATTACTCAGAATAAAGTCTATTCTTCTTAAAGCCCACTTCCTGTGTTAATTCTTTTGTTGTTGTTGTTGTTGTTGTTGTTTATGGAGACAGAATCTTGCTCTGTTGCCCAGGCTGGAGTGCAGTGGTGTGATCTGGGCCCATTGCAACCTCTGCCTCCTGGGTTCAAGTGATTATCCTGCCTCAGCCTCCTGAGTAGCTGGGATTACAGGCATGCACCACCATGTCTGGCTAATTTTTGTATTTTTAGTAGAGACAGGGTTTCACCATGTTGGCCAGGGTGGTCTCGAACTCCTGTCCCCACTTGATCTGCTCACCTCAGCCTCCCAAAGTACTGGGATTACAGGTGCAAGCCACTGTACCTGGCCTGAAAGTTATATTTTATTAATGTAAATGTTAGGCTTAATATATAGGGGACACTTGCTTGTCAGCACACAGATAGTTAATTATTGAGAATATATATATATATATTTTTTTTTTAACAAGAGTGTTCTTTATTTGTACAAAGCATTACAATCTTCTCAGCATTCTTCACTCACAAACTTTTCACTATATTTATTTAACAAATTAACAGTGTCAAACTACATGTTACTACCTGTCAAACCCCAAGTGCTCAACTTAGAGACAAACGAAAAGTGCTTGGAGCACTGAATGGAAACAGAAAAAGGCTAAGAAAGGCCAACAGAGATATTTTAGAAGCAGTTAAAGAGGATGGTTTGGGGCCGGGCATGGTGGCTCACGCCTGTAATCCTAGCACTTTGGGAGGCCGAGGCGGGCGGATCACAAGATCAGGAGATGGAGACCATCCTGGCTAA
>NW_012103576.1:3461291-3491307 GCF_000951045.1 Mandrillus leucophaeus
AAAAAAAAAAAAAAAAAAAAAAAAAGAGGATGGTTTGGGGAGAGTTAGATTCCTGAGCAACATCAGATTTCCCTTAAGGTTCAGAGGGGCTTCACAAAATAATTTTTAGAAGACATGAGACAAAATTAGCTGGGCTTGGGGGCATGCATCTGTAGTCCCAGATACTCAGGAGGCTCAGGCAGGAGGATCACTGGACCCCAGGTGTTCAAGGATGCAGTGAGCTATGATCATGCCACTGCACTCCACCCTGGGCCAGAGTGAGACAGAGACCCCATCTCTAAAAATATATATATATATGTATATATGTATAGATGTGTGTGTGTGTATATATGTATAGATATGTATAGATATAGATAAACAAACAAAGCTGGGCATGGTGGCTCATGCCTATAATCCCAGCACTTTGGTAGGCCGAGGCGGTAGGATCATGAGGTCAAGAGATCGAGACCATACTGGCCAACATGGTGAAACCTTGTCTCTATTAAAATACAAAAAATTAGCCAGACATGGTGGCGTGCACCTGTAGTCTCAGCTACTTGAGATGCTGAGGTAGGGGAATCACTTGAACCCAGGAGGTGGAGGTTGCAGTGAGCCAAGATCATGCCACTGCACTCCAGCCTGGCTACAGAGCAAGGCTCCATCTCAAAAACAAACAAACAAACAAACAACAACAACAAACACAATGAGATTAGACCTAAGGAATCAAGAGATCAGAGGAACTCACACTTTGGAGTACTAAGCAGGTAATCAAAGCTCCTAGACTGACAGAAGTGAGAAAAGGAAGGAGAGGAGAAAATGGGATGGGGAGCAGAGGAGAGGCAGAAAAGAGAAAGGAAGTAAGAGGTGCAGAGGGAGGAAGCTGTGTCTAGAGGAAATAAAATTTGGAACTCATCATGAATTGAAGAATGAAAAGCCATAGTCACAAGTCTGGGAGATGGACTTCAAGAAGAGGAAGCCTGGGGTTTTACACTCTCCAGGAGGTGATGACAAATCCTAAAGCTGTACAGTAGCAGAGAGTAAGGTACATGTGACATTATGCCATCTGCTTTTGTAAAAGTAAGACACTGGCACCCTTGCTTGATGAATACCATTCTAAACTGCTGATTTAAGAACATTTGTGACCAGATTACCCCCACCCCAGCAGGTCGAACACCTACAGGCAATATAGAAAGGTTTTGAGCCCAGTGGGTCTATGGAAAACAAAACCCAGTTAATGCTTCTGTCAAGTGAAGAGACAGAACAGATTTTGTTATTCTCCCACAGCATTTTAGTAGTTTCCTAAAGCTTACTCATTCTGACCAATCTTAGTAAGCTACTATTGTCAAAGACTGTGCAATCAAACATAGGCTGACCATAAGCAAAGCCCCAATTTTTCCTGAGCCTTGGCTGCCTCTGTGATCTGGAACACAGCAGGCAGCATGGAAGTTATTATTACTTATTTGGGGGAATAGGAAAGACTGCGGATCAAAACCCACCTAACCATACATATAAGTAACCAAAAGTGATCAAACTGACTAATTTAGCCGGTCAGAATCCCTCTTGCCAAAAAGTCATAACCTTCAGATTGGTGAAGCAAAACAGGATTCTGCTACTCAGGTGCTTTGAGTTTAGGAAGTGCTGGTTTTGATGTCAGTTTTTATTCTGATCTTTTCAGGCACTTCTGCCTGAGACTACTCTGCCCAGCATTAAAAAGTTTCACAGAAACATGTAGCACATCTCATCCCAAGTGGTATCTTCCAAGGTGCCACAGTCTCCCACCCTATTCGGTTGTCTACTTCTTCCTCTTCATTCTGTTCTTCTTCCAGCCTTTCTTCAAGTTCATCATTGTTCTCATCCCTGCTCTTGTCTTGCTCTTCCGAGTCTTTTTTTTTTCGGTCTTTGTCCTTCTTCTTTTGCTCTGAGGCCTCCTTCTTGCCTTTCTGCTCCTGCCTATATGCTTCCAGAGCTTCTTTTTTTAAAAAAAATTTATTTATTTACTTATTTTTTGAGACAGAGTCTCACTCTGTCGCCAGGCTGGAGTGCAGTGGTGCGATCTCGGCTCACTGCAACCTCTGCCTCCCGGGTTCAAGTGATTCCCCTGCCTCAGCCTCCTGAGTAGCTGGTGCTACAGGTGCGCACCACCACACCCGGCTGATTTTTGTATTTTTAGTAGAGATGGGGTTTCGCCATGTTGGCCAGGCTGGTCTCAAACTCCTGGCCCCAAGCAATCCACCTGCCTCAGTCTCCCAAAGTGCTGGGATTACAGGCGTGAGCCACCGTGCCCAGCCTCAAGAAAATATTTTAATGTAAAATTTCC
Source organism: Mandrillus leucophaeus (assembly GCF_000951045.1). Classification (NCBI taxonomy): domain Eukaryota; kingdom Metazoa; phylum Chordata; class Mammalia; order Primates; family Cercopithecidae; genus Mandrillus; species Mandrillus leucophaeus. The sequence continues at coordinate 3,463,588 of NW_012103576.1, forward strand.
ATTGAAATATACCCACATATAGGAAGGCAGTGGTCTGCTCTTTTCTGTATGAATGTCATATACCATTATTTTTAAGAGTGGCATGGTACTGCACTATGTGGATTTCCAATAGTTAACGGCCTTTTTTGTTTGCTAATTTTTGCAATTACACATACACAATTATGCACATTCACAAACGATTGCAATGTGTGTAGTGAACATCTTTGAACATATATGTTTGAACATTTGTGCAAGTATTTCTAGATAGAAGTAAGATTATTGGGTCAGTGGTTGTGTAATGCAAAATGTTAAAAGATAAGGCCAAATAGCCCTGCTGAAAGATTTTTACCAATTTACTCCTGTACCAATAGTATTTGAGAAGCTACAACCCTTTGAGGCAAGATCTCGTTAAGAGGTTGGAGACTGTGCTATACATAGTTGAGAATTTGACTTTGCACTGTTTTGTATTTACCTTTAATGACTTCATAGGCACAAGTCTTTTTACCCCTAGAATATTTTAAGTTCCTTGGAGGCTGGGATCACGTCATATACTTCCTTGGTATTTCCCATATTGCCTAGTACAGGCTGAGAAAACTGTGGCTGCTTAATACATACTTCATGATTGACTGATAAACTGGTTCTATTTTTGGACTGCACAGTGATTGAGGTCAGCTCTTGGAATGAGAGAGCTGGGTGGAGTCAGAGACTAGGGTTGTGCCAGGTCAGTATCAGATGCTCTCACTTGCACATCAAGTTTAGACCGTAATCTGAGAATCTAAATGTATAAAGCACCTACTACAATCTCTGGCTCAGATGAGGTCCCCAATAAATGGTTTCTATTGCTGTTATGATTCTTTTTAATGAGAGGATTGTCTTAGGGCTGGTGTTGAGGGTTCAAGCATAGGACCTAAAGCCATCCCAGGCAGAGTCAGAAATCCACAGTCTAGAGATGAAGTCAAATTGGGAACCAGTGGGAGCAGCCATGCATCTGAGGCAGAAACAGAGACCTGGGTTTGGGCAGTTCAGGTGTATTGTGATAAACACTTTCCTGGCCATCCCAGGCTGTTTGTGTGTGTGTGTGTGTGTGTGTGTGTGTGTGTGTGTGTGGTGTGGGCGGTGGGGGGGGGGAGAGGGCTTTCTGCATGCTTGGCTTTCGTACAAAAGTATCTTTTTTGTTTGTTTGTTTGTTTTTGAGATGGAGTCTTGCTCTGTCCCCCAGGCTGGAGTGCAGTGGCACAATCTCAGCCCACTGCAACCTTTGTCTCCCGTGTTGAAGCGATTCTTGTGCCTCAGCCTCCCAAGTAGCTGGGATTATAGGCACCTGCCACCAAGCCCAGCCAATTTTTGTGTTTTTATTACAGCCAGGGTCTTGCCATGTTGGTCAGGTTGGTCTTGAACTGCTGACCTCAGGTGATCCACCCACCTCAGCCTCCCAAAGTTCTGGGATTACGGGCATGAGCCACTGTGCCTGGCCATGCAAGGACGTCTTTAAGGTGCTGCTCAGTTCCCAAGAGAAGCCAACAATCTCAGCACAGGGCTGTGAACATAGGAGGTGCTCAGTGAAAGCAATCCCATTTACCTTTTGCCTGTTGAAACAGATAACGTGGCAGGAATGTCGATGATTTACTTGAGAAGATGAGGCTAAGGATCAGCCATTCTACTGGAAAGAGATTACTATCCAGGCTTTCCCCAGTCCCGGGTGGAGTAGGGGACTGGGAAACCCAGTCAGATAAGGATTCAATTCAGTGATGAATTTAGAGGCTATGAAAACGTAGTGGCACATGGATGACAAGGACTCTATACAGTGAAGAATGGGTCTCATTTTTTCTACCTCTCTACCCCAGTCAGCAGGGTGGCTAAGGGAGGGAGGTGGGAGGGGGCAGTAATGGAGATGGCATTATAACATACAGCATTGACTGTGTCTCTCTTCCATGCCAGACAGTTAGCACACAATTCCCTTTATAACTCCGTGAAATAGGTATTAGCTTTATTTTACAGATGAAGAAATAGTCTCAGAAAGGATAAATTACTTGCCACAGGTTATACAAGCTATTACGTAGCAGAGCCAGGATTTGAACCTAGCTCTGTCTGGCCATAAGGCTTATGTGCTTTCTGAGCTACCTACCATCCTGGCTCTTCTATGTCAGTGATAGCAGCCCAGGCCTCAGAGAAACAGATGTTGCTTAAGAATACTAGCTCATCATGCGTGGGTAGGGTATTCCATGGTTCATTCTTTTGCTCATCAATTCATTCTACACACACATATATTTATAGCCAGAAAGCAGAAAGAGATGTGCAAGTCAGAGAGGTGGGGTGGAAAGGGCCGTGTGTGGGGGGAGGAGGGCAAGGTGACATGACAAGTTTGAGGCTACAGAAAATAGAGAATAAAGGAGCTATCATGAATTCAAAAGCAGGATGAGGGCTGACGCTTTATGTCTGCTCCTGGGTGTAGTACTGAATGGGTCTCCGGATGGTTACAGAAGAGAGTCTTTGAAGCAACACTACCAGGAAAACTTCAACCCAGTAGTGGCACTCAGGATCAAACAGCACATTACACCTACACCTGCACACACCTACACACACACACACGCACACGCAAAGCATAAATATGGAGACAGGTATTTTTAAACAAATACTCCAGAACATATATGATAACACAAGGAGCTGTCTTATAAATTGGAAGGCTATACCTTGATTTTTTGTGGTGCTTCTAGTGCTCATCACATGACTATAACCCCCTTCCTTCCTTCCTTCCTTCCTTCCTTCCTTCCTTCCTTCCTTCCGTCCTTCCTTCCTTCCTTCCTTCCTTCCTTCCTTCCTTCTCTCTCTTTCTCTCTTTGACGGAATCTCGCTCTGTCGCCCAGGCTAGAGTGCAGTGGAGCGATCTAGGCTCATTGCGACCTCTGCCTCCCAGGTTCAAGTGATTCTCATGCCTCAGCCTCCTGAGTAGCTGGGATTATCAGTGCCTGCCACCATGCCCGGCTAGAGATGGGGTTTCACCATGTTGGCCAGGCTGGTCTCGAACTCCTCTCCTCAAGTGATCTGCCCACCTTGGCCTCCCATAGTGCTGGGATTACAGATGTGAGCCACTGCGCCGGGCCTATAACCTCTTTTCAAAAGAGCCAACACTGACTTGGATGTAAATAGTGGGAAGTCTGTTGAAAAGAGAAGAGGAAAGAATAGGAAAAAGCAGTCTCATTTTATAGTCACAATTTAGTTGTGTGTGTGTATTAAGACTTTAAGGATTATATAAAATGATGTAATTACATAGAAGGAAGTACTATGGGATATTTGTCCACATAAATTTTCCTTATTTTTCTTTGAGTGGTGAGCATAAATAATAATAGATTGTAATAAAACAAACCTGACTCACATAGCCACTTAATCTCAGAGGGAATGTGACCCAGAGCAGGGAGGGGCAGAGCTCAGGAATGTGTCGCCATGACACATCGATTCCAGGACTCCTCAGGCTTCACCTGCACCTGAGCTATGGACAAAATATGTTTGAGTGCTACAGAGGCTTATTTTTCACTGCTCCATAGTCAGAAGGATGGCAGCTGGGGTGACCATACTATTCCTAAGGGCATCTGATATATGCAGGCTTGGAAATCCAGAGAGCTGATGAGGTTTAGGGAAGTTCTTCTCCCTCCCATACCAAGTGTGTGCAATACCAGCACCCTCCAGAATTCAAAGCAGGAGAATTGGAGGCAATAATACTGATCGTACCCTTCATGAGGAATAAACTGATGATTGTAATCAGCATGAGTGCTAAGGAACAATGGAAGCTTTATAAAGACAAACTTCCCTTTGAAAATTAATTACCACACATCTCAGAATTACCTAGTGTTTTTTAAATCCTTTGAAAGTTTTGAAGGGTGCCATGAAAGTGTCAAATGTAATTATTATGTAGCTTTTTGTTTCATATCGTGTGTGACACAAATACTGTAAACGAAAAATAGTTCTTGACTATGTGTGTGGTCCTTCAACTAACATACAACTGCCTTAAGAAGAGCTTTGACGGTCTCTTCTGTACTAATTCCAAATACCAAATTTCTAAAACTTTGAAATTTTTCTCATGCTTAGGAAAACCTAGGCTAGTAATGTTGGCATTCTCCTCCAATCTTCAACCTTTTCTCCTATTTCCTCTTACACTTGGAAAGGAGATGCCACCTTCAACCTTTTCTCATATTTCCTCTTATATTTGGAAGGCAAGAGCCATACTAATGAAAACAGACCTAGTGTCTTTTAAAGTCACCCTATAATACAATACTGTGGTTCTCAATTGTTTAATTGTTTCCCCACCTCAATCTCAAACCTTTTTTTCTTTTTTTTGAGACGGGGTCTTGCTCAGTCGCCCAGGCTAGAGTTCAGTGGCATGATCTTGGCTCACTGCAACCTTCACCTCCTGGGTTCAAGCAATCCTTCTGCCTCAGCCTCCCTAGTAGCTGGGACTACAGGCAAGTCCCACTGTTCCCGGCTAACTTTTGTATTTCTAGTAGAGACGGGGTTTTGCCATGTTGGCCAGGCTGATCTTGAACTACTGACCTCAGGTGATCCACCGGCCTCGGCCTCCCAAAGTGCTGGGATTACAGGTGTGAGCCACCGCGCCCAGCCCAATCTCAAACCTTTAATGCATGCAACTCACTCAGCTCAGTAGTAGTGGCTCATGGTGGCAGTAATGCAGAGCTGGGTGGCAGAAGGAAAGAATCAGTCTGGTTGGTGGGTGGGAATTCTGCATTAGATTCTCCCCTTGGTTATCATAAACTCTCCAAACAGAATAAAAATTTACAAACTTTTTGGCAATCTTTACTTCATTACCTACCTGGAAGAATTTATGTCCTCTCAGTGGAGTTTCTTTAACTCCATTAATGTCAATTAGTTGTTTTAGGTCTGCAAAATGATAATATGTTCTTGGGACATTTATCCTTTACAACATGCTTTTTATGCTTGTTTGTGTGTTTTGATTTGAAAGCCTTAGAGATGCAGGCTAGGGTGACTGGGACAGATATGGGGTCCCTGGCTACTGAATGAGACTTGGGAGGCAGAGGACTTGTTTTTATGCCAATAAAGAGTAAAATCTCAAGTTGTGGTTGATTTTAATGCAAGTAGGGCTGGAGAGGCCCACGACAGACCTAGTTTGGGGTGAGCACCCGGATCTGTGAGCTAGCGTTGCTTCAGCATCTCACTCTGTGTGTGTGTGTGTGTGTGTGTGTGTGTGTGTGTGTGTGTGTGCAGGCTGGTTCCACCCTTCACTCTCTCATCGGCACTACCCTTCACCTCCGTCTCTGCGTAACTATATTAATAGAAGGCAACACTTCACATACTGGCGCTCAGACCCCAAAGAGAGGCTGGCAGTGGCTGGGCAGGTGGGCATGCAGCAGGGAGATGGGTGGAGGAGTGGGCGGAGGCATCGTCGAGTGGCGTTCGACATATCCAATGGCAGTTCGGGATAGGGGCGGCCGGGGCGGAGGCGCCGAGGCCGATCGGCCAATAGAGGGCGAGCAACTACTGGAGCGACCTGGTGACGTGAGGAGCGTTCCATTTGGCCAGCGGTGGGCGGTTGCCACAGCTGGTTTAGGGCCCCGACCACTGGGGCCCCTTGTCAGGAGGAGACAGCCTCCCGGCCCGGGGAGGAGAAGTCGCTGCCACCTTTGGCGGCCGACGCGATCCCCTGGGACCGTCCGCTTCCTGCCGTCAGCTGCCGGCCGAGTTGGGTCTCCGTGGTTCAGGTAACGAGGGGTGGGGGCGGGGGTCTCCCGGGCTGGTCTGCAGGGTGGGCTGCCTCCCCTTCCGCTGCGCCGGGACGCGGGGACGTCGGCACCGCCCTTCTCAACTCGGCAGCCGCCGAGCCCCTGGCCCGGGGTGACTACACGTGGCGGGGCGTGTGTGAGTGTGTACGAGCGTGTGGCTGCGTGTGCGTGTGGATGTGGCGCGCGTCCCAACCTGCCTGGGGCGGTGGTCCGCGGCGTGGCAGAGGCAGGGCGGGCCTCGCGAGGCCGCGCCCGCGGCCCGGCCCCGATCTCCGGCCTCTGGCCTCCGGCCCCCCGCTGGGGAGCCGGTCGCTGCTTCCCGACGGATTTTGATCTTTGTTCTTCCAGGCCGGCTCCCCCTTCGTGGTCTCCCTTCTCCCGCTGGGCCGGTTTATCGGGAGGAGATTGTCTTCCAGGTTAGTTTTACACAAAGGACGGGTTCTCTGCACCTCTGGGCCCCCTTCCCCTTCCCCGAGCCTTCTACCTTCTCGTTTCCCTGCTCCGCTCCTAGGCTGTTTTTGGACATTTGCCCTCTCCAGCCCGGGAATGATCTCGAGTTGGCTGTTTCTCCCTCTGTCCGTCGGGCTGCAGGCTTCCGCCTCAGTCCTGCCAGCGTGGGGCATGTGGTGTCGGTAAATAGAGGCCACAGCACCACACCTGAGCGGAGGAGAAGGGTGGCAGAGGCTGAGAAAGGCTGGGCCTGGGAATTCAGGATGCTGAGTAGAGATGGTACTTAGGACATGTCCCAGAAAGCGCCCTTGTGACTTTTCTTAGCTGCTGCCATTCCCCACCCCCCAACCAGCCATCAGCAGTCACCAACCATTCCAGAATCTCTCCTGCTTAAGTCAGCCTTTCACCTACAGGTCTCTGATGTGGTTTCATTATGATTCCCACAAATGTTAGGCTAGACCAGCCAGATTGTTTCATTTCCCGGACTCAGGAAGTTGCAGAGGGTTTGATGAGGGGAAATCTGTTTTGTGTAAATACAATGCACGTATGTGCACAGAGCGTCCAGAACCTCCCGGCCCTGCCAGAGGGTGACTTGTTCCCTGCTGTGATTCATATTCGAGTGGCTAATTGAAGAAAGAAGGTGAAGTGGAGGAAGGGAGGGAGGCTTTATAAGGACAGAAACTCTACTATTATTTTTAGAGTCCTTTTAATGATGTTGAAAGAACATTGTGGCATAGTGGAACATGCCCTTGACTTGAAGTTAGCAGTATCAGCATTGCTGCTGTGTGGCCCTGGATAAGTTATTTCCTCTCTCTGGTCCTCATTTTACTCATTTACAAAACAAAGTATTAATAATTGGCACGATCACCTATAAAATCCTCTCTAGTTCCAAGGTTCTGTGATGATCAGATCATCAGCATTAGATTGGAAGCATAGAGGCTTATTTAAGAGGAAATACTAGCCCTTTTCCTTATTTGAGAACCTTTAATCATATCTTCTTGTAGAGAACAAACACGAATTGGAAATAAACTTTTCCCCACTTCCCCGTCCCCACCCCTTCAGTCAGTTTTCAACTTTCTGTCTCTGGGAAAGGAGGGTTGAACTGTATTTTTTTTATTCTTGCCTCATTTTTTTTTCTTTTTCTGCTTTTTCTTAGGGCTGGCAATTGGACTTTTGATGATGTTTGACCCAGCGGCAGGAATAGCAGGCAACGCGATTTCAAAGCTGGGCTCAGCCTCTGTGTCTTCTCTTGTGTAATCGCAAAACCCATTTTGGAGCAGGAATTCCAATCATGTCTGTGATGGTGGTGAGAAAGAAGGTGACACGGAAATGGGAGAAACTCCCAGGCAGGAACACCTTTTGCTGTGATGGCCGGGTCATGATGGCCCGGCAAAAGGGCATTTTCTACCTGACCCTTTTCCTCATCCTGGGGACATGTACACTCTTCTTCGCCTTTGAGTGAGTTTTGGTTGAGTAGAGTTGCCTGATTATGGTTACTTTGGGTCTAGGGGGAGAACCCGCTTTCTGGGGAGTTTGGGGCTGGTCCTTGGATGACTTTAACATCCTCTTGAGCAATGTCTGTAGATGATGCCAGCTGAATTCATTGCTTCATGGTCATCACAGAGTATGTGCTTCCCCAAAAGACCAATACCTTTGATACCAATTTTGTAGTACTGGTTTGGGGCTATCCTTGATAGACTTGGGAAATAAGGAAGTTTGTCTTAATTACTCACCTCTCCCTTTTAGTGGTCTCCTTAGAAGCTGAATGACAGATGGCCTCCCCTGCACACAAACCTAAGGGCACCCCTCATTGTTACATCACTCAGCAATCCTCACCTATTTTGTTATTCTGGGCCCTGTTTCCTTAAGGCTCAGCTCTCAGCTAGCTGTTACGGTGAAAAGCCAACTGAATTGGGAACCTACGGATTAGTTCCAGCCTCAGCTGGACCACATACTAGTTGTGTGCGTGGCACATACGTGCTTATTAGAAGTGAGTTGCTCTTTCTTTCCCTCAAAATCACTGAATGTAAACAACTCTATATTCTGTGTATGCCTGGTACCAGCCTTGGAGTGATTTTTTTCTGTGGTGTAATACCTTGTACTCGAGCCACTGTTTGAAGTCTGTGTAGGTCTCGTCTCTAGGGGAGGTGGCCGGTTGGATTCTAGGGCACTGTGGCGTGTCTCCTGGGTGTGCTGAGAATGCTCTACACTCTAGGGATGGGAGCAGTGCTAATTGTTTTGGGATTACTGTGAGGAGGCCTTTGAGAGCCAAGAGGTGTGTGTGTGGACTGTAAGCCACACCTGACGTGAGCCTGCTATGGTGTATGTACATGGGTGACCTGGAAATGGAGGCCTCATGCTGGGGTGTGGCCATGGGAGATAGGAGGGGGCACCTTGGCCAGCCTAGTGGGGAAGTAAAGTGAGCTCTGGTCCCTTGGGGCTCATTTTTTTGTCCTTCTGTGAGGGCTTCAGGCTTTCCCAATGCACCCAGAGTGATTTTCGGGCTGCTTTGCCAGACTTTTGGATGGTTGCAGCTGGCTTGAGTAACAGCAGGGGGAGGAGGGGGACCCAGTATATAACGGGGCTGGGAAAGTAAGGTCAGAGGAACTCTTTGTTAAAGGTCTTTTTGCTGCTGCTGCCGCTACTGCTGACTTTGTGAAGTGTTTAGCGAAGTCAGGCAGGTTGCTGAAGGCTTCTTACTTGCTTTCCAGTTTGAGTTTCCTGACTGAGGGTGTGTGCGTGCATGTGTGCATGCACGTGCTTGTGTGTGGTACCAGTGAGCATGTGTAGTCAGGCAGGCATAAGTTCCTAGTATTAAAAATCGTTTTTCCTTCTCCTCACCCTTCTCTCCAAGTTTTCCTTGCCTCATTCCTGCCCTGCGTCTTCTTGGAAGTGAATAGCTGACCTCTGTTCTTTATCATTCTTCCTCCCTTTTTCTCTTTTTGTCCCCACCCCCACCCCCATGGTTAAATTTTTATTATTGCAACCATTCCAAACAGAGATGAGCCTTGTTCCCAGGCTTTGAGTTAGTTGGTAGTTCTGGGCCCAGGAAACCTCTGGTTTGACTGGCCAGGGGTACTTGAAATTTGGAGCTATTGCCATTTGTCCCCTTTTGTATCTGGGAGCCAGCAGAAGAATCTTATTGGAATCTGTTCCACTGAGGCCCCTGCAGGCCTCTGAAGAAAACCGCTGGTGGGATGAAGCTTCTAATTAGCCACGTTGCTGTTTGACAGAGGCAGGTTGAGTTTTCCACCATGATGACTTCCCCCTCCCCCCAGGTTGTTTCTTGAATTTTGAAGGGTGAGGTTATTTGTAAAACTTCCTTGAGTACCAGCTGTGTGTGTGAAAGACTAAATATTTTTGAAGATAGGGCTGGAGGAGGGAGTAGTGGGAAGAAGAGGGGAGAAGGAAGTAAATGTGTTAGCAGAGGAGTGGAGTGGGGAGGTGGAAATGCGACCAAAGAGGAGAGGACCCTGGTGATGAATACTTTGTACTGAGAATGGCGGAATTTGTGTTTGTGAATGTGCGTGCTTGTGTATGTGTGTGTGTGTCTGTCATATATAAACACATAGACACTTTAGGTGGTGGCTGCGTTGTGCCTAGCCAGTGACAGGTGGTACAAGGTACACCAGCATGCCTCTGAGGAATGAAGTCTCCTTCTGGTCGGCCTTTTTCTTTGATGTCTGTAATTTCCTGTCTACCACATAGTGGGGGCACGGTTTGGGGAGCAGAATGTGGGCTGCTTTGTTAATATTAGAACTTAGCGCAGTGGCTCATGCCTGTAATCCCAGCACTTGGGGAGGCCGAGGCAGGCAGATCACTTGAGGTCAGGAGTTTGAGACCAGCCTGGCCAACATGGTGAAACCCTCATCTCTACTAAAAATACAAAAATTAGCCCCGTGTGGATGTTGTGCGCCTGTAGTCCCAGCTACTCTGAAGGCTGAGGCAGGAGGATCCCTTGAACCTGGGAGGTGGAGGCTGCAGTGAGCGGAGATCTTAGCCTGGGTGACAGAGTGAGACACTGTCTCAAAAAAAAAAAAAAGAAAAAAGAACTTAGTGAGTCCTCAGGAAATCAGTTGATCTAGCCCCCTGCCTTTAGGCAGGTGAGGGTATCTGAATAGACAAATGGTAATCTATTTTCATCCTTACATTGTCTAGGAGTAGAGACTCCATATCCTCTGGCTGCTGCATTTTTGCCTTGTGGGAAGATAGTCCAACTCTTGAGGCACATCTGGAGCTGCATTTTAGTAGCAGGGTCCTGCTTGCAGCAGGTGCTTAGGAACAAGTGTGAGTTGATTTATAGCTGCCTGCAGCACAGCTCTGGGCCAGCCAGATGGCTTGAGGAGTCTGGTCAGGCATGTGGGTGCCCCTTAATGAAGAACGCACAGTGTTAGCAGTGCTGGCAGATGTCCTTTTATTTTTGGATTATGCCTTTACATATCTTCTAGAAGACTTTTCAAATGAGTGACCTGTAATTTTCAGTGGACAGATAGTAGATTGAATACATAAAACAAAAAAAGGTTGTTCCACCCTGGGGCCAGTTAGCTCTGTATTGTTAGAGTGTTTCTTTTTTCTTTCTTTCCTTTTTTTTTTTTAACTTATTTTTTGAGACAGAGTCTCGCTCCATCACCCAGGCTGGAGTGCAGTGGCATGATCTCAGCTCATTGCAACCTCTGCCTCCCAGGTGCAAGTAGTTCTCCTGCCTCAGCCTCCCGGGTAGCTGGGATTACAGACACCTGCCAAATACAAATAATTTTTGTATTTTCAGTAGAGACAGGGTTTCACCATGTTGGCCAGGCTTGTCTTGAACTCCTGATCTCAAGTGATCCACCTGCCTCAGCCTCCCCAAGTGCTGGGATTACAGGCATGAGCCACCGTGCCTGGCCTGTTAGAAGTGTTTCTGAAGAAGCTGGGGAGTCTCTCTCAGGGCCCCTGTCACAGAGTAGAAATTTGGCCAAATATTCACTAAGCCTCTTGCAACTCCAAGAACCTGAAATTCTGTATAACTCTGTGTTTGTCTGGAAGACTCAAATACACACGAAAGGAGATTATAGATTACCAGTAGGTTACTATATTTAAATATAATTGTATTCATGGCAAACGTATTTAAACTTAAAAGCAGAGTGAAAATGGTATAATGCTTAAAGAAAAAAGATTTTCTAATTAATTCTTAGGGTGAGGTATTTAAGAAATGTGTGTATTGCCAATTTCAGCTTTGAGCATATGAACAATTTTCACTTCTTTCTGCTCAAGCTCTATCCAGCTTGTGCGATGAACACATAGCTACTAGCTTGGCCTGAAGTGTCAGGACACTGTAACAGAATGACACTGACAACCTAGGAGCCATCCAGCTACTGAAAGGCTATTGAGGTATTCAGGCAAATTCAACTTCCTGATAAAATGTGATCCCGGAGAAAGGAACAAGTGCACTGTCTCCTGGAATTGGCTTCCAGCTTTCTCTTTTAGCTTTCTGAGCAGGCCACTAGTGGGGCCAAAGTCCTCAGACTTCCCTTGTGGCAAGAATGACTGTGTGACTCTTGACCCCTGAAGCAGAAGCAGTTTACTGCTATAATCAGTGCTTATGGTCTCACTCTGTCCTCTGTATATGAAGGAAATCTTATCAAGGCACTGTCAGACCAGGTTCTGTCAGATTGGTCCCCCTTAGAGCTTTTGATGTATATATTGGCAGAAGAGTCATTGAATTGGATGAACTGAAAACAGCTTTGTAACACTGTTTAGTAATCAATAGTAATCAATACAAAAAATACTTGTCTAGCGTATCCAAATTCTACCCCTCCCTCAAATTCTTTCTTGAGTCTTCATGAAAACTTTCCAGTAATTTCTGCATTCATTGGGCTAATTGTACACACCACTCATTCAACAGATAATCACATGACATTTCTTATAGTTTGGAGCTCTATGGTGATTACACTTCTCACTGTTGTTGTCCCCTACAGCTAGTCTCTTTCAAGGACAGAGACTATGTTCAATGGCTGTGTAGCCCCCACAGTGCTCTCTACCATGCCTTACATAGAGTAGATGGCCAATAAGTGTTGCTGAATTAAAACATTCTGGATGTACTTAAAATTTAACAATCTTGACCCGCAGAATCATAGGATGGTAGAGCTGGAAAGGACTTTTGAGACTATCTCCGTTCTCGTGTGGGTGAGGAAACCAGGCCCACAGAAGTGAGGTTCCTTCATCAAGATGAGTTGGCCAGCCAATGTCTCTATACTGTCTCAGGGCTTTTTCTTCTAATTTCGACCTTTCATTGTTATCCTTTGGCTATGGAATCCTGAAGACATTCAAACCCACATGCTTTAGTGAAGTGTACATAGTACCAAATACTAGACCAGCATATTCAGGATTCTTGCGAGCTAGTGTGTGTGTTACCCAATGGCATCTAGGCTCTTGGGGTCTCCCAAGCTTATGCTCCTAGAAAGTGAAGGCATCTTTGCAGAGAATTGATGGTGTTGCAGCATGGCATTTCTGGCAGCCTTGCAGGAACAGGGAAGCCTATCAGGAGCTTTGTGAGTTAATGAGGGATCATCACTGCTGTGGCCACTCCTGGTCCCTGCTGCCGAGATGAGGATGACTTGGAGAAGAATCGAGCAATTTGTGCTCCATACATTGTTACTTAGTGAGTTATCCTGATGAAAGGGGCAGCGTGGGCCGGGTGCAGTGGCTCATGCCTGTAATCCCAGCACTTTGGGATGCTGAGGCGGGTGGATCACTTGAGGTCAGGAGTTCAAGACCAGCCGGGCCAACTCCTGGTGAAACCCTGTCTCTACTAAAAATACAAAAAATTAGCTGGGCGTGGTGGTGCACATCTGTATTTCCAGCTGCTTGGGAGGCTGAAGCAGGAGAATCACTTGAACCTGGGAGGTGGAGGTTGCAGTGAGCCAAGATTGCACTATTGCACTCCAGCCTGGGCAACAAAACAAGAGTAAAACTCCATCTAAAAAAAAAAAAAAAAAAAAGAAAAAAAAAAGAAAAAGAAAGGGGAGGCGTGTCTGGAAGACAGGTGAAATAGAAAAAGCAGACCTGATAATATGAACTTACTAGGTTTGAGGAGACACAAGACTATGTAGACCAAAGCCAAACTTTGACATGCCAGAATGTTAGTGCCCACAGTGACAAGGTCCAGGTTCCTGAAGAGCATCCTTATGTGAGATTGGGAAGAGGAAAAAGTGACTATATTGTGCTCACCAAGAGTACATTCTCTGGAGAATGACTCTATGGAGGTCAGTCTTGGCTTTATCTAGCTTTGGATTCTGTCTGTGACTTGGCTAACCAATTGAGTTTTAGAAAGGCATAGTTGCCTCTTTGATATCAATCTGTTACAGCACTTAGCTAAACTTAACTTCCTGATAAAGTATGTTCCTTGAGAAAGAGTTCTTCCCAAGAGTTCCTTGGGTTGTGTCTCCTGAACAGTTTGCTTTCTTTTTTCTTTTTTTCTTTTTCCTTTGAGACGGAGTTTCACTCTTGTTGCCCATGCTGGAGTGCAATGGCATGATCTCAGTTCACTGAAACCTCCACCTCCCGGGTTCAAGCGATTCTCCTGCCTCAGTCTCCCGAGTAGCTGGGATTACAGGCATGCGCCACCACGCCCTGCTAATTTTGTACTTTTTAGTAGAGACAGGGTTTCTCCATGTTGGCCAGGCTGGTCTCGAACTCCCGACCACAGGTGATCCACCCACCTCGGCCTCCCAAAGTGCTGGGATTACAGGCATGAGCCACCGCACCTGGTGGCAGTTTGCTTTCTTTTAATAATTCATTTCTTTCTTTCTTTCTTTTTTTTTTTGAGGTAGGGTCTCCCTCTCTTGCCCAGGCTGGAGTGCAGTGGTTTGATCTTGGCTCACTGCATCCTCTGCGTCCTGGGCTCAAACAGTCCCCCCACCTCAGCCTCCCAAGTATCTGAGACTACAGGCATGAGCCACTATACCTGACTAATTTTTGTATTTTTTGTAGAGACAGGATCTCGCCATCTTGCCCAGGCTGGTCTTGAACTCCTGAGCTCAAGTGCTCCAACAGGCTTAGCCTCCCAAAGTGCTGAGATTAAAGATGTGAGCCACCACACCGGGCTCCTTTAATATTCTTTATGGTTCTGTCATTCAGAATTTCTCTACATTTTCAGCCTCTATTACCTTTTGTGGTAATGAGTTTCACACTGTCAGTCTCCACTGAATGCCTCTCCCATCTTTTGAGGATGAGTCTTAATTAAATATAGTGATCCTCTGTTTTGGGAAAAGCAAGCCCAGAGAACAGGGATGTTTCCTAACATGTTGACATCAGTTCAGATGTTATTGAGGGAAAGAAGAGACTCCTAAATCTTTCTCCTCAGAGATGCTGGAGCTGGTATTGTGCTAAGAACAAAGGAGGTACCTTAGGCTATTTGCAGTAGCAAGAAGCTAGCTAATTCAGGGTAATTAATTAGTTGGATGTTTCTGGAATGGAGTGGGGAAGACAGGGGCCTTATGATGATGATTAGATAAGGCCAGTTAATGGAGAGCCTTGGAATACTGACCTGTGGAGTTTGGGACATAATGTAATAGGCAGCAATGAATGGTTCTAAGTTCTTGAGCAGGGGTATATTGTAATTGAAATTTGAACTTTGCTATTATAATTGAAATTTGAAAACCACTGAACAGGTTTGCCTGGATAGAGATTTTGATGAGAGGATGGCTTCTCACTTCAGAATTGAAAATGTCCCTGTTTGTTTAATTTTTTTTATTGCTACTGGAGCAAAAGAGGGTTGTACATTTTTCTCTGACCTTCACATAGAAGTAAATCTGGAGGCTGATTGTAAATTATGTTTTTAGGGTTAAGGGAAACTTCCCCTCTCAGCAGACTCTGAGGGTCATCAGAAAAATCTTGGAACAGTCTTATGGGTGGTTCTACATGTTTATTGTGTTCTAGAGGTAGTGTCTTAGTTTGTTCTAGTTGCTGTAAGAAAATACCATCGACTGGGTGGCTTATAAACAACAGAAATTTGTGTCTCACAGTTCTGGAGGCTGGCAAGTACAAGATCAAGATGCCTACAGGTTTGGTGACTGATGAAGGCCTGCTTTCTGGTTCATAGATGGCTGTCTTCTCTCTGTGTGTTCACATGGCCAAAGGGGCAAGGGAGCTTGCCAGGATTTCTTTTATAAGGATGCTAATCCCATTCATGAGGGTGGAGCCTTAGGTGACCTAATCACCCCCCAAAGGCCCCACCTCCATAATCCATCATATTGGATGTTAAGATTTCAACATATGAATTTTGCAGGGATATAGACATTCAGTCAGTAGCAGGTAGGTAGTAAGAGGACAGATGGCCGTCCATATCAGGGAGGTATTATAGCAAAGGCTTATTTCTCTCATGTGTGACCAAAGAGTATCGTGGGGCTCTGATCCTTGGGCCTTCCTCCTTAAAGCCATATTTACCAGCTGCTACTGGAGCAGTTTCAAACAGCCAGCAGCTCCCCTACAGAGCTCTTCCCTGACCACTTACAGCCCATAGAGGCTGAGTCACCATTCTAACACTTGATTATCAGTCATCTTATTCTTTAGCTGTTTCATATGTCAGTTATGTTTTCCTCAACAAAATTAACTCCTATTTCCCTTGTTCTTCAGTTGTTAAACCAACAAATACTTGTTGGCTGACTGATTACATTGATAAAAGAACAAACAAACCAAAAAACATAGCAAGAAAGCTATTAGGGAGACTTAGAAGCAGTGTATTGTACAGAACACCAATCCAAGCTGCCAATCTGTAAGGCATAGCTCTCTGTCTAGATTCTTACCCATTCTACTCATGAATCTCTTCTGAGTGTTTTCATGTGAATTGAAGTCTGTGTCATTACCATCATCCCTCCAGTGAACTAGCATGCTAGGGATGGGGGATGGGACATGACACATGAGCCCAGCCTGGCACTGATGGTTACTGCTGGTCAGTACCACCGTGCCGCCTGAAGGGACATGTGGGATTCCAGTTGTCTAGTCCAGCTATGGTAGCCTGAGGACAGTCAAGGAGTCAGTAGAGGATGGCTTAAAATGATGATGTCTCTTCAGGTGGCAGAAATGAAGACTTAGTTGGAACATGGTTGCATTTATAAAATTCATAAGGGAGAAAAGGAATTCTAATCCCCAGGAAGGAGAAAGGCCTCTTGGTACTTTGAATACAGGAGAGTTCTGTTTTAAGAAGTATATGGATATTATTATTCCGAGGAGTGATATAGGGAGTTTCAAAAACACTTAGTTTATATTTGTGGATGACAGATCTGATCTAAGTCTTTTTTTTTTTTTTTTTGAGATGGAGTCTTGCTCTGTCACCAGGCTGGAGTGCAGTGGTGCAATCTCAGCTCACTGCAACCTCTGCCTCATGGGTTCAAGCGATTCTCTTGGCTCAGCTTCCCGAGTAAGCTGGGATTACAGACGCATGCCACCATGCCCGGCTTATTTATTTATTTATTTATTTATTTAGTTTTGAGACGGAGTCTTGCACTGTCGCCCAGGCTGGAGTGCAGTGGCACAATCTCCACTCACTGCAAGCTCCACCTCCTGGGTTCACGCTGTTCTCCTGCCTCAGCCTCCCAAGTAGCTGGGACTACAGGTGCCCAACACCACGCCCGGCTAATTTTTTGTATTTTTAGTAGAGATGGGGTTTTACCGTGTTGGCCAGGATGGTCTTGATCTCCTGACCTTGTGATCTGCCTACCTTGGACTCCCAAAGTGCTGGGATTATAGGTGTGAGCCAACGTGCCTGGCCTTATTTTTGTATTTTTAGTGGAGACGGGGTTTCGCCGTGTTGGCCAGAATGGTCTTGAACTCCTGACCTCAGATGATCCACCTACCTTGGCCTCCCAAAGTGCTGGGATTACAGGTGTGAGCCACCGTGCTTGACTGATCTAGTCTTTATCTAAGACAAGTTAGTGATGTTTGAGGATACTCCTGACTTTGGAGGTCTGTATTGGGAATTACCACCAAACTTTCACATAGCTTATTTTTGTCAGAGACAGACTTCCAGCTTATAGCAATTATGGGATTAGCCTAGGGTGATATTTTTGAAGTATTTTTAAATTGACAAAAGTTGAATATATATATATATATAAAGATATATATATACACACACACACAAATATACATATATAAAGATATATATATACACACACACAAGGATATATATATATATATCTGGTATACAATATGATGTTTCGATACATGTATACATTTGGAATAGTTAAATCAAGCTAATTAACATGTATTACCTTACATACTTATTTTTTTAATGTTGGGAATGCTTAAAATCTACTCTCCTAGCAATTTTCTGGTATACAATATAGCGTTATTAACTATAGTCCTCATGCTGGGCAATAGATCTCAACTTATTCTTCCTTACTGAAATTTTATGTCCTTTGACAAACATCTTCCCAATCCTCCCTTCCCAAATACCCCCACCAGGGGTATTGGTGGGTTTTTTATCATAACTTTTGAAGACAAACACTATGGGTTGCAGTTCACAATAGTTGTAGTGGCTGGCGCTCGAAGTTTCCCCTTACTCAGAGTAGAAAGGCCTGCTGGTCCCACATCTGGCTTCCCAGCCACACCCACTCACTAGAGATGACTGGCTGCCAATAGCCTCATCTCTGGAGGAGAACAATACAATAGGCCTGTTGTGTACTTGTTGACATACAGAGTGGATTGTTTTAGCAGGTGCAGAAGATGCTCTGTGTGGAGATTACAGAGACCTTTATCCTTGATGGCGTAGCGTAGTTCAAGTCTAAGTTGTCCTTTGTCTGGCCTACAAGCAGGTGTTGGAACTGGACTTAGTTAAGCTTGGGTCCTTCTGTGCAGCGGGGCAGCATTAATTTAGAATTTTTTGCTGCTGTTCTACTCACTCTGTATGTTTTCCCTTTAATAAAAAAATTAAACTCTCTTTGGTGGCCAATCAGATAGATCTGATTTTTTAAGGCTTTTGATTGGAGATTATACATCCAGGGCAGTTTGAGTCCTGGAGACATTACTTCTTTGTTTTCAAGAATGATCTTAGTGATGGGCAGTGGCCAGGAAGATTCCTATTTGCTGTTAGTGTGGTGATTTCACTTTGCTTGTTCATGAAATGAAGCCTCATTCTTCTCCTGCATCCTTTGGGTTCCTGATAAGTGGAGGTGATTTTCGCTTCTGAATTCCCTTTTTGGTTAATCTGTACCAGTGAAAAGGAGTAGTGGAAAATAAGGTAATCCACAAGCTAGTGATATGTAAGAACCTTAATTACCCTGAACTCAGCTGCCAGATCCTTCAATTCTCCAATTTTCCCCCCAACCCTTGGCTTTTAGGAGAAGGAAGTAAATCATTAAAGAGCAACCTAAGATGAAGGATTTTGTTAAAAATAAGCAAGCAAGCAAACAAAAAAGTCACTAAAATCATCCTCCAGGTTCAGTACATACGTTCACCTTCATTGAAAACTGCTTAGCCTAATATAAAACTTGGCTTGTGTCCCCCCATGCAGTTGTGTGTGTGGCAGGGAGCTAGGGGAGGACCTCATGGGGGTTGTTCGGAAGCTACAGAGAATATATAACCGGGGTTAAACGTTTGCTTTGAATGGCCAGCAGCTTGCTTACTTCTCATGCTGATGAGGTAAGCGTTTTTCTTAGCTTACTTTCTCTGCTCTCCCTCTGCTCCTTGCTCCTCCACTTATAGTCTGCCTCCAAGTGAAAACTCTGTTTTCAAGGAGAAATGTGCCTCAGGAGGAGGAGGATAAAAATAGGTCAGCGATAACTCTCCTCACATATTCCTATTTATTTTGTTTGAAATTCAGTTCAGATCAACAAGTATTTATTGATAGCTTCTTTGTTCCCTTACTTGTATTAGAGCTCTGGGAGATACGGAATCATGGTGATAATGTTAATAGCTAACATTTTACTTAGTGTTTAGTATTTACTGTGTGTCAAGTGCAGTTCTAAGCACTTTATACTAGTGCATTTGATCCACACAGTGACCTCATCAAGCACTGTTACTATCCTCATTTTATGGATAAGGAGACTGAAGTTAACTTAGTCACCCAGCTAGGAGCTGGTAGAGCCATAATTCAAACCCGAGCATTCCCAGTCCAATAAAACTAGGTCCTTGCTCTTAGGAAGTCCGGTTGAGGGAGATGCCATCAACATACTGAGAAATAGCTAGGAAATAATGCAAGGCTCTGGAAGTGAGGACCACAGGGAGTAGAGAAGAGAGAGATTATTGCAGCTTAGCATAAGCCTTTTGGAGGAAGTAAGAATTCTCTAAGTCCCAGATTCTTCATGTATCAGATGGGTATAGTAGAATCTATTTCATAGATTTAGTGTGAGAACTGGATGGGATAATGTAGATGAAGAGCTTAGTACAGTGCCTGGCTTATGGAGAGCCGTCAATAAATTATAGTTGCAATGATGACAATGATGATATTGATGTCTCTGGCACCTGAAAGATGAGTAGAGTTGGGATATTCAGAGAGAAGGAGAAATAGCTTGCCAGGTGCATTATGAGGAAAGGGGGGAGTGAACATGATGTTGGGGAGGGGTACTAAGGAGAAACGATTTTCTTATTTTCTTGCTGATGGTCATTAGTCACTTATTAGCTGAGCTAATTGAGGAGACCAGAGGAATGGATGTTACAGAGTCAGTCAACAGCCCTGAAGGTTTTCATTGGTCTTGAAGCATGCGGAGATACTCTCTGACACTGTGAACCTGCTTTCTGGTTGGTTCTCATCTTTTCTCCCTCCTCATCAAGCTCAGCCTGAATGCCAGATCAGTGGATATGAAAAGCCCTGGACATTCCCAGAGTGAGATCAACCTGTGTTGCTTAGAAATCCAGGCTCAGTTGCTTCCCTATTCTTAGCAGGTGTGAACTTTCCTGAGGTAGAGGAAATGTAGCTCCCGGTGGGCTGATAGGATAGACTGGACTTGGGGGTAAGAGAGTGTCCTTAAGACTGTCTTCTGCATGTTATAGGTGGCAGCAGTCAATTATTTGTTGAGCTCTTACTATGGGTAGAGCCATATGTCAGGAGTTTTGGGTAAATCAAGAGAAAAAACATGGTCCCTGCCCTTGAGGTGCTGCTGATTCTGTTGTGGGGGCCAGATTGACATACTGGTAACAATTGGAGATCAATATAGGGTAGGTATCATTAAATGTTGAATTACCTGCTTTCTTCAGGTGCCGCTACCTGGCTGTTCAGCTGTCTCCGGCCATCCCTGTGTTTGCTGCCATGCTCTTCCTTTTCTCCATGGCTACACTGTTGAGGACCAGCTTCAGTGACCCTGGAGTGATTCCTCGGGCGCTACCAGATGAAGCAGCTTTCATAGAGATGGAGATAGGTGAGTCTCCCAACCAGCTGGCAAGCTGCTGTGTAGTGGGTAGCCCTAATCAGTAAAAGAATGGAATCATAATAGTAGTTGCAGATAATAATCACTTCTAGCCTTTTCTCTCTGAGATCCTGAATCTGAGATCATGACTACTCTGTGAATTTAGTAAGGCAGGTGTAGCAACAGTCTAAAGTAATAGACTTTGTCCTTCACTGCATTGGGTCACATTTGCGGAAGGATTTGTTACCAAGGTCCTGCTGTATTGTTCCCAAGAGGATGGTTTTATTACTTATCTGGGGGAGGTGGTCACCAACACATTTTTTCTGAAGCAATGAAAGCACAGATTTATTATCATTTTATTTATTTATTTATTTATTTATTTAGAGACAGAGTCTGGCTTTGTTACCAGGCTGAAGTGCAGTGGCATGATCTTGGCTCACTGCAAGCTCTGACTCCAAGGTTCAAGTGATTCTTCTGCCTCAGCCTCCCGAGTAGCTGGGATTACAGGCACGTGCCACCACACCCAGCTAATTTTTGTATTTTTAGTAGAGATGGGGTTTCACCACATTGACCAGGATGGTCTCGATCTCCTGACCTTGTGATCTGCCCGCCTTGGTCTCCCAAAGTGCTGGGATTACAGGTGTGAGCCACTACACCCGGTTAGCACAAATTTATTGAAACAAAAGTACACTCCACAGAGTGAGAGCGGGCTTGAGCAAGTGGCTCAAGAGGCACTTTTGGTTTTTTGATGAAAGCTGTAAACCTTCTCCCCATAAAAATGCTCTTATATGCATGTACATGTACATAGTTTTGGATGTAATTTCAGGGATTCATAGATCTTCTGAAGCACATACATTTATCCCCCCCCAACCAAGAATTCCTGCTTTAGGCCGGGCGCTGTGGCTCACACCTATAATCCCAGCACTTGGGGAGGCTGAGGTGGGTGGATCACTTGAGGTCAGGAGTTCAAGACCAGCCTGGCCAACATGGTGAAACCCTGTCTCTACTAAAAATACAGAAATTAGCCGGGCATGGTGGTGTGTGCCTGTAATCCCAGCTACTCGGGAGGCTGAGGCATGAGAATCATTTGAATCTGGGAGGTGGAGGTTGCAGTGAGTCTAGACTGTGCCACTGCACTCCAGCCTGGGCAACAGAGCGAGACTCCGTCTCAAAAAACAAACAAACAAACAAACAAAAAACCCTGCTTTAGGGGAACATGCAATGTGAAAGGGGGCAACTGTGGCGCCAGGAACCACTGAGAATTCTAGGAGGGGTTAAAGAAGCAATTGCAGGGTCAATAGAGTGCAGACCGCAGCTCAGGATAAGGATCTTTGGTACAGAGATGAAGTGCTACATTATCTAGGAGCCAGGGTGGCTTCATGAATTGAAGCAGAACTATCCCAGGGCCAGAGGAGGAGATATCCTGGGATCTCACAGTGAGAAGAAGACTATGATGCAAGTACTAGGAGGGAGTGGGAGCCCACCAGTGCCTACCTAAATGGTTCTCAGGTTTGGTACCCAGGTAGCTTGAGTTGGCATCCAAGCTAGACGGAGTAAGAAAAAGGGACCCAGGACTTGTAAGACTAAGAAGCTGTGCCAGTAGAGCACCAATCTGTGTTCTTTGAGGGTGCTTTGAAGGCTTCCATGTATTTCTTTTTTCTTTTTCTCTCTCCTTCCTTCCTTCCTTCCTTCCTTCCTTCCTTCCTTCCTTCCTTCCTTCCTTCCTTTTTTTCCTTCCTTCTTTTTTTTTTCACAGTTTCACTCTGTCCCCCACGCTGGAGTGCAGTGGCATGATCTCAGCTCACTGCGACCTCCACCTCTCAGGTTCAAGTGATTCTCGTGCCTCAGTCTCCAGAGTAGCTGAGATTACGGGCGCCCACCACCACTCCCAGCTAATTTTTGTATTTTTAGTAGAGACAGTGTTTCACCATATTGGCCAAGCTAGTCTCGAACTCCCGACCTCAAGTTATCCTCTGGCCTTGGCCTCCCAAAGTTCTGGGATTATAGGTGTGAGCCACTGTGCCCGGCCCATGTATTTCTTTTGTTTATTTTAGCTGTGTTTTCCCTTAGGCTTCTTAATGGATTTCATTTTGAAAAATTCCAGCCTGTTTTAGTTGAGCTAAGGAGAAATGGGTTTGTGCACATGTGAGCTATAACTATTTGGGGGTGGGGTGAGGGTGGGGATAATGGGAAGAGAGCAGAGGTGACGTGTGTTGGCACAGCTGGAGTTCTGGGGAGACCCGAGAGAACTAGGAGTAATTAGGAGCAAGATGGTGAGGAAGAGTTGTGAGTGCTGTTTTTTCTCCATCTGGGTTATTCTTTTCCAGTTCCCTTCCCATTCACATATGGAGTAACTGAGGGTCAAGGCAGTACCTTGACTTGTCTCTTGCCTCTCACAGCAGATTGTTAACAAAGTTATCTGTTTTCTGCCCGATCACTGGGCCTGGGGCTCAGACTCAAGCTGTCACGTCGCGGCCTCTGCATTTAGCATGTTTCTCTCGGTAGAAGAGTACATTTTTCAGTTCATATGTGTGTTTATGTTAGGAAGTTTTTGTCATCTTGTATTTAGTCCTGTACTGGGTATGCTGTGGGTGGGGGATGGGGAGAGAGGAAGTCATGTGATGCCCTTGCCTGATACGGCCTCCCGGGGAAGGTGAACCATGAACCCTGTCTCCCAGGTGCCCTCATGGAAAGCATATGCATAGAATATTAAGGTGGCATGCTGGTACTTATCCTCTAATGAATAGCTGTCCTCATCCTTTTAAGACTTGTGACACACTGTTATTGTTTGATTTCACAGCATCTACCCCACTCCACAAAAAAAGGAAAAATGTTCCATATGGCAGATATTTTTAAAATCAAAGTGAATTGAAAAATATTCTGTTTTTAGAATTATACTGCATGGCGAGGGTGCAGTGAGACAGGCACTCTCATATGCTGTGGATGGGCAGGCATGCAAATTCATACGGTCTGTCTGGGAAGCAGTTTGGTAATAAGTAATATGTACTTTAAAGGGTCATACCCTTTGACCCAGTAGTTCTACTTCTCTGAGGGTTTAACTAAAGGAGATAAAGATTTTTACAAATTACTGTAGAAGGATTCTTAGTGCATCGTTTTTTCTTTTCTTTTAAATATGAGTAGCTATTTTAATGCCGGCAACTTCATGTATTACTGCTTAGACTTCAACATTCTTTTCTTTATTCTTTCTGTTTTAGAAATTAATTTTAACACATGAATATGTTCTTGGAAGGGAGGAGGGGACTAGGATTGAGGTGGTGATCGAAGGGGATTTAAGCTTTTATCTGTAATATTTTAAATTTTTACATGTAACGTCAGCTAAATAGTAAAAATCCCAACAATATGGAATATTTAAATAAATCACAGGACACATATATGAGGGAATATTACCAGTAGTTATGTTTTAGAAAAAAATTAACAGTGAGAAAATGTTCACAGCATATAATATTAAGTAAATACTTCACGGTACAAAACTGCATTTATAATATTATCTCAATTTTTTAAAAAAATTATGAATGTTTACCTGTTAATAGAAGATTAGAAGGAAATACACCAAAAAATATAAATATCTCTGAGCTGAGAGACTGACTGTCAGTGATATTTATGTTTTCTTATTTATACTTTCTGTTTTTTCCAAAAAAAAAAATTTTGAGATGGAGTCTCGCTCGCTCTGTCACCCAGGCTGCCTCCCAGGTTCAGGCAATTCTCCTGCCTCATCCTCCAGAGTAGCTGGGATTACAGACGTGTGCCACCATGCCTGGCTAATTTTTGTATTTTTAGTAGACACGGGGTTTCGCCATGTTGGCCAAGCTGGTGTCGAACTCCTGATCTCAGGTGATCCGCCTGCCTCAGCCTCCCAAAGTGCTGGGATTACAGGCGTGAGCCACCGTGCCTGGCCCTGTTCTGTTTTTTTCTAAATGTTTACAATAAGCAAGTGTTACTTTTATTTCAATAACTGTTTTTGTATTACGAGTCGTTTCTTTTCACATGCATATATTTTATGTTTGCAAGATAGTATTGTTTTCTGCATATTGCTTTTTAACATTTATTTTCATTTTGCCATATATTGTATTTTCCTGTTTTCACCATTCTTTCATCTATATCATTTTTAATGGCTGCATAATATTCCATTCTATGCACATAACATAATTTACTTAACCAGCCTCCTATTGTGACATTGAAGTTATTTTTAGTTTTTCACTATTAAAAGGAACTCTGTGACAGATATTCTTATACAAACATCTTTCGTATATCTCATTATAATTTTGATAAGTTTCTAGAAGTAGACTCGGTCAGTAAATGAATACACATGTTTAAAACTTTGGTAGCTGGCTGGGCATGGTGGCTCACGCCTGTAATCCCAGCACTTTGGGAGGCTGAGGCAGGTGGATCACTTGAGGTCTGGAGTTTGAGACCAGCTTGACCAACGTGATACAACCCCATCTCTACTAAAAATACAAAAATCAGCCAGGCATGGTGGTGGGCCCCTGTGATCCCAGCTACTCAGGAGGCTGAGGCAGGAGAATCACTTGAACCCAGGAGGCAGTGGTTGCAGTGAGCCAAGACTGAGACCACACCACTGCACTCCAGCCTGGGCGACAGAGCGAGACTCCATCTTAAAAGAAAAAAAAAGTTTAGTAGCAGCTGCCATATTGCTCACTGATAAGATATGAGAATGACCTTTCCCCACCCTTGTTAACATGGGGTATTTTTGTTCTTTGTATTGCTTTTTAATATGATAGGTAGAAATGGTATCTTTGTGCTTTAATTTTTATTTCTCTGATTATTAGTGAAATTGGATGTTTTCATTTAATGTATTTTTAGCAATTTTTTTTAATGAATGTTTTTGTTTGTAATCAGAAAAAAAGTCTCGAAGAAACACTTTTTCATATGTATACCACAGAACTGCATACACTTAGTGGAGTTTTATGGGCATATTCTGTGATGTTGAGTGTCTAGTCTGTAAATGATTGCCTAGAGAAGACAGTAGGCTTAGGGAACCTTTGAATGCCCCCATTGGGTTTGGAGAGGTGGTGAGACTTTTGGGCTGAAATAATGGCTAGCTGTGATATTAGCTGTCTTTATTGATTTACAGAAGCTACCAATGGTGCGGTGCCCCAGGGCCAGCGACCACCCCCTCGTATCAAGAATTTCCAGATAAACAACCAGATTGTGAAACTGAAATACTGTTATACATGCAAGATCTTCCGGCCTCCCCGGGCCTCCCATTGCAGCATCTGTGACAACTGTGTGGGTGAGTAAAACTACGGGGACATTGCCTAGGGAAAAGGCTGAGTTGAACAAGAAAGTCAGGGTGGTCACCAATTCTTGGGAGAAATCAGTGGGGGAGGGAAAATAGATCTAGATGGAAAATGAGCTAGATTTAGATAGGAAATTTAGATAGGCAACAAGCTCCTGAAAAACTGCAAATCAGCTGTACTTATGTAGATCGAATCACAATTTAAATATCCTCTAGCCTAAACTTTACAAAAACCTCTTTAGTAAATGAGAAAAATAAACTTTACCTATTTTTGAAATTTAGATTTTCCTGTACTGGATTTTCACGTGGGACCCACCTTATATAGTGGGAGGAGACTCCTAGTCCACTGGAGGGCAGTATTGAGGAAGGAAGGCCTAAGACAACCCAAGAAGAGGAAAGTTGCTAGTAGCATTTATTGAGTTTCTACTACATGTTGGGCACTGTGCTAGGTGATTTACCTTTCTCTCATTTAAGACTTGTAACAGCCCCATGAGATTGGTATTATCCCCATTTTACGGATGAGGAAATAGGTGAAGCACCAGTATGTAAGTTCATATAATTAGCATAAGATGAAGCTAGAGCAGGTCTGATTCCAGACTGCTTATTTCTTCTCTCCGCTGCTGCTGCAAGAGGGTCGGGTATAAGTGTGCATAATACAGTGGTCTGTGCTTCCATCCACATATATGTGGCTTCGTTGTAATCACTGCCTACTGTGTGCTAAACCCTGGCCAAGATGAGAAACGGGCCATAAAGATTCCTGTTGATAGACCTATATGTGAAATTGCTTATATCATCACCAGGCATACTTCTAACGTTCTTTTTAGAATTACTTTTTCTTGAGTTCCCATGATTGGATAATGTTTTTTCTGTATACCATGTGGCATTCTGAGGGCGTTGCTTTCCTCTTACTAGTCATTTCTTTAGGCAAAGGTTGGGAGATATATCTTGCTTTATGTGGTAAAAAGCTATATGGTGCTCTCTTCGGCAGCATGTATACTAAAAAACTACTATATGTAGATAAGATTTTTATAAATCAAAACCCATTTTATTATTATTATTTTTAAAATTTTACTTTAAGTTCCAGGATACATGTGCAGAATGTGCAGGTTTGTTACATAGGTACACATGTGCAGAATGTGCAGGTTTGTTACATAGGTACACATGTGCAGAATGTGCAGGTTTGTTACATAGGTATACATGTGCCATGGTGGTTTGCTGCACCTATCAACCTGTCATCTAGGTTTTAAGCCCCAAATGCATTAGGTATTTGTCCTAATGTCCTCCCTCCTCACCCCACCCCACCGACAGGCCCCAGTATGTGTTGTTCCCCTCCCTATGGCCATGTGTTCTCATTGTTCAGCTACCACTTATGAGTGAGAACATGCAGTGTTTGGTTTTCTGTTCCTGTGTTAGTTTGCTGGGAATGATGGCTTCCAGCTCCCTCTTATGAGTGAGAACATGCAGTGTTTGGTTTTCTGTTCCTGTGTTAGTTTGCTGAGGATGATGGCTTCCAGCTTCATCCATGTCCCTACAAAGGACATGATCTCATTCTTTTTTATGGCTGCATAGTATTCCATGGTGTGTATGTGCCCCATTTTCTTTATCCAGTCTATCATTGATGGGCATTTGGGTTGGTTCCAAGTCTTTGCTATTGTAAATAGTGCTGCAATAAACACATGTGTACATGTGTCTGTATGGTAGAATGATTTATAATGCTTTGGGTATATACCCAGTGATGGGATTGCTGGGTCAAATGGTATTTCTGGTACTAGATCCTCAAGGAATCACCACACTGTCTTCTACAATGGTTGAACTAATTTACACTCCTACCAGCAGTGTAAAAGTGTTCCTATTTCTCCACAGCCTCGTCAGCATCTATTGTTGAAGCCCATTTTATTTTATTTTATTTATTTATTTATTTATTTATTTATTTATTTATTTA
>NW_012103576.1:3491357-3499723 GCF_000951045.1 Mandrillus leucophaeus
TGTTAGCCAGGATGGTCTCGATCTCCTGACCTCGTGATCCGCCCGTCTCGGCCTCCCAAAGTGCTGGGATTACAGGCTTGAGCCACCGCGCCTGGCCTTTATTTTATTTTTGAGATGGAGTGTCACTCTGTTGCCCAGGCTGGAGTGCAGTGGTGTGGTCTCCACTCACTGCAACCTCCACCTCCCGGGTTCAAGTGATTCTCCTGCCTCAGCCTCCTAAGTAGCTGGTATTACAAGCGTGCACCACCACGCCTGGCTAATTTTTGTATTTTTAGTAGAGATGGAAGTTCATCATGTTGGTCAGGCTGGTCTCAAACTCCTGACCTTGTGATCTACCCACCTAGGCCTCCCAAAGTGCTGAGATTACAGGCATGAGCCACCGTGCCCGGCCCTCGAAATCCATTTTAAATGAAGCAGGAAACTTGATATTTAAGGAAGGTCTATACCCAGTAATGAG
This sequence comes from Mandrillus leucophaeus, assembly GCF_000951045.1. NCBI lineage: Eukaryota > Metazoa > Chordata > Mammalia > Primates > Cercopithecidae > Mandrillus > Mandrillus leucophaeus. Next base: position 3,491,815 of record NW_012103576.1, read on the forward strand.
ATTGCTGGGTCAAATGGTATTTCTGGTTCTAGATCTTTGAGGAGTTGCCACATCTTCCACAATGGTTGAACTAATTTACATTCCCAACAACAATAGGGTTCCTATTTCTCCGAAACCTCGCCAGCATCTGTTGTTTTTTGACTTTTTAATAATCGCCGTTCTGACTGGCATGAGATGGTATCTCAGTGTGGTTTTGATTCGCATTTCTCTAATGATCAGTGATGTTGAGCATTTTTTCATATATTTGTTGGCTGCATGAATGTCTTCTTTTGAGAACAATGAGAACACATGGACACAGGGAGGGGAACAACAAACACCGGGGCCTACTGGGGGATGGGGAGGGGAGGGAGAGCATTAGGAAAAATAGCTAATGCATGTTGGACTTAGTACCTAGGTGATGGCTTGATATGTGCCGCAAACCACCATGGCACACATTTACCTATGTAACAAACCTGCACATCCTGCACATGTACCCCAGAACTTAAAATTAATAAAAAAAAGAAGGGCTGATGTGAGGTAGTATTTCCTTTCCTTATTAATATTCTTAACTATAAGGAACTCATACAAATCAATTTTTTTAAAAGCACTAATGTTCCGGGAGAAATATAGACAGTTCATAAAAATATAATTGGCTAGTTATCATGACTAATAGTCAAAGAAATGATTTCAGGATGCTTTTTTTTTGGAGATAGGCTATCATTCTTTTTTCCAGGCTGGAGGGCAGTAGCATAATCACACCTCACTGCAGACTCAACTTCCTGGGCTCAGGTGATCCTCCCACCTCAGCCTCCCAAGTTGCTGAGACTACAGGCATGCACCACCATGCCTGGCTATTTTTTCTTTTTTTTTGCATTTTTTGTAGAGATGGGTTTTCCCCATGTTGCCCAGGCTGGTCTCAAACTCCTGAGCTCAAGCAGTCCACCCGCCGCAGTCTCCCAAAGTGTTGTTATTATAGGTGTGAGCCAATACTCCCAGCCCAATATGCTTTTTTTAAATCTAGAAAATTAGCAAGGAAAACCTGATATTTGTTCTTCCACTAGTAAGTGTAAATTGGAACAAACTTTTTGGAAGGTAACCTAATAAGAGTAATCAAAAACCTTAAAAACATCTATACTTTTTGATGCCAGTGGTTCCCTTTCTAGGGAGTCTGTCCCATGAAATCAGAGATGTGGGAAGATATTTAGGGGTAGAAATGTTTAACTCAGGATTATTATGACAATTAAAAGTTGAAAAGAACCTAATTGTGTACCAACAGACGAGTAGCCAAATAAATTATAGAGCTGGACGTGGTGGCTCACTCCTGTAATCCCAGCACTTTTGGAGGCCGAGGTGGGCAAATCACTTGAGGCCAGAAGTTTGAGACCAGCCTGACCAACATGGTGAAACCTCGTCTCTACTAAAACATACAAAAATTAGCTGGACATGTTGACATGTGCCTGTAATCCCAGCTGAGATCCTGGCTGAGGCACGAGAATCAAAAACCCATGAGGTGGAGGCTACAGTGAACCGAGATCGTGGCACTGCACTCCAGCCTGGGTGACAGAGCTAAACTCTGTCCCTAAATAAATAAATAAATAAATAAGTAAATGGACATTCATACATTAGACTAATGGAAAGAGTTCATACCAGAAAGCTAAATGACACAAAACAGGAGAGAGGCTACATTTACCGTGTGAAGTCAGTTACCTATTTAAAAAAGTATATAATGAGGTATAAAGAAATATGCAAGGAAATACAGGAAATATGCCACAATTTTTATAATTTATTATCTATAGGTTGTGGGATTATGAGTGATTTTGTTTCTTTCATTTTTTCATATGCTGTCCTCCACTGCTGTGATTTCTTCATGTTTCTTTTTATTTTTTTTCAAGTTTTCTATAATGAGCATGTATTACTTGTATTATCAGAAAAGACGTGATTTAAAATACTGTAAAAAATATGTATCTGTATAACCATTCTTCTCTATACCTTTCTTCCCTTACCTGAAAAGATGTAGCCTCCTCAGCAGGAGATAGACCATTTTTACAGCCTTATTTTTTGACCGGTACACAGCTCACTTTTCTTTCAAATTGATGTATTTTATTCTTTTTTTTTCTTTTCTTTTTTCTTTTTTTTTTTTTTTGTGATGGAGTCTCGCTCTCTCTCCCAGTCTGGAGTGCAGTGGTGCAATCTCAGCTCACTGCAAGCTCTGTCTCCTGGGTTCACGCCATTCTCCTGCCGCAGCCTCCCAAGTAGCTGGGACTACAGGCGCCCACCACCACGCCTGGCTAATTTTTTGTATTTTTAGTAGAGATGGAGTTTCACTGTGTTAGCCAGGATGGTCTCGATCTCCTGACCTCGTGATCTGCCCTCCTCGGCCTCCCAAAGTGCTGGGATTACAGGTGTGAGCCACCGCACTGGCCCAAATTGGTGTATTTTATTCTTTTGTAACCTTTTATTCATCAAAATAACACATGTTCATTGTGGAAAATATGGGAAGTACAGAAAGTATAAATAAAACTTAATCCTAAATTCACTCTCCATTTTGCTATATTTCCTTCTAGTGTTTCTGCAAAATTGGACTGTAACATGATAGTTTTTAATCCTGCTTTTGTCATTTAACATTCTATCCTATTTTTCTGCATCTTTAATAAATGTTTCTTTAATATATTATTTTAATGACTGCATAATCCATCATATGGTTCTATTCAAGTTTATTTAGGCAGTCTTCTGTCATTAGACATTATTCATTCTTCTACTTTATTCATTGTTATAACACTGCAATCGTAATTATTAAACATAAGGATATGGAACAATTGGAACCTTCATACATTTCTGGTGAGAATGTAAAATCATGCAGCTGCTGTGGAAAAGTTGGTGGTTCCTCAAAAAGTTAAACATAGAATTACCACATGACCCAGCAATTCCACTCCTGGGTGTACACCTATATTAGTCTGCTTGGGTTACCATAACAAAATACGTCAGACTGGCTGGCTCAAACAATGGGAATTATTCTCTCACAATTCTGGAGGCTGGAAGTCGAAGATAGAGGTGCGAGAAGGGATGGTTTCTGGTGAGGCCTCTCCCCCTGGCTTGCAGATGGCTGCCTTCTTGCTGTGTCCTCATGTGACCTTTTCTCTGTGCTCACACACTACTGGTGTCTCATCCTCTCCTTACAAGGACCCCAGTCCCATTGGATTAGGGCCCCACCTGGATGACCGCATTTAACTTTAGTTACCTCCTTGAAGGTTCTGCCTCCAAGTGCAGCCACATTGGGGGTTAGGGCTTCAACATATGGAACTGGGGAATGGGGGAACAGTTCATTCCATAACAATTGCCAAAAGACTTGACAACAAGGACTCAAAACCTACTTGTATGCCAGTGTTCATAGCATCATTATTCACAGTAGCCAAAAGGTGGAACCAACCCAAGTGTCTATCAACAGATGAATGGCTAAACAAAATGTGGTATATACATACAATGAAATATTATCTGGTCATAAAAAGGAATACAGTACTGATACAATGTGGATGAACCTTGAAAACATGCTACGTGGAAAAAAAAACAGACAAAAGGACAAATATTGTATGGTTCCACTTATATGAGATATCTAGAATAGGCAAATTCATAGAGACAGAATGTTAGAGATTGCTAGGGGATAGGGGAAGGGGGAAATGGAGAGTTACTGCTTAATGGGTGCAGAGTTTCTCTTTGGAGTAATGAAAGGGTTTTGGAAATAGATAATAGTGATGGTTCCACAACATTATGAATGTAATTAATACCACTGAATTGTACACTTAAAATGGTTAAAATGGCAAATTGTATGTTATGCATATTTTACCATAATAGATTTTTTTTTTTTTTAAACAAGGTCTCACTCTGTCACCCAGGCTGGAGTGCAGTGGCGTGATTTCAGCTCACTGCAACCTCTGCCTCCCGAGCTCAAGCGATTCCCCCACCTCAGCCTCCTGATTAGCTGGGATTACAGGCGTGCACCACCACGACTTGCGAATTTTTGCATTTTTCGGTAGAGATGGAGTTTCACCATGTTGGCCAGGCTGGTTTCAAACTCTTGACCTCGTGATTCCCCTGCCTGGGCCTCCCAAACAATACAAAATTTGAACTTCAGCTGGGTACGGTGGCTCACGCCTGTAATCCCAACACTTTGGGAGGCTGAGGCGGGCAGATCACCTGAGGTCAGGAGTTTGAGATCAGCCTGGCTAACATGGCGAAACCCCGTCTCTACTAAAAATACAAAAATTAGCAGGGCGTGGTGGCGGGCACCTGTAATCCCAGCTACTCGGGAGGCTAGTGAGGCTTGAACCTGGGAGGCGGAGGTTGCAGTGAGCTGAGATCACACCATTGCACTCCCAGCCTGGATGACAAGAGTGAAACTCTGTCTCAAAAATAAGTAAATAAAAATAAAAATTGAACTTAAAATTTCTGTGTGCATTTCTATTTACTTAAGAGAAATTACTGAAAATGGATTTATTCTGCCAAAAGGGTACAAGCTTTATGAAGGTCTTGATACGTACTGCCAAATTGCTTTCTGGAAAGGTTCTTTCATTTTATGCTCCCACAAGCAGTATGTTAGAGTGTCCATTTTACCTTATTCTCACTAGCACTGAATTTTATTATTTATGTTCTTATTTTGATAGGCATAAAATATGTTACTGTTTTACTAGTATTACACTGAATTATTGGTGAATAGGAAAAATGTTAAATATAGGTTTTATGGTATTTATTAGTTTTTGCCCTATTTCCTTTTTGTTTGTTTTTTGTTTTTGTTTTATGTACAGTTGACCCTTGAACAATGCAGTTTTGAACTGCATGGGCCCACTTAATAATGAGGGTTTTTTTTTTCAATAAATACAGTATCAGTGGGTTCCTCATCTGCAACCAAACGCGGATCCAAAATACAGTCGTCCCTAAGTATCCTTGGGGTATTGGTTTCAGGGATTGCCCTTGAATACCAAACCCCATGCATTCTCAAGTCCTGCAGTGGCCCTGTGGAACCCATGGATATGAAAAGTCAGCCCCCTGTATCCGTATCTGGGGGTTTCATATTTTGTGAATACTGTATTTTTGATCTGGTTTTAGTTGTGGATGCAGAACCTGTTGATACGGAGGACCAACTGTATTTATTGAAACAAATCCACGTACAAGTGGACGCACAAAGTTCAAACCTGAGTTGTTCAAGGTTCAAATGTACAGTATTCACAAGATGCAAAACCTGTGTACACGAGGGGCAATTTTCTTATCTGTGGGTTCTGCAGGGCTGCTGAGTGACTTGAGTATGGGTGGATTTTGGTATCTGCCTGTAATGCTTACCACAATCAAATGAACATATTCATCACCACACAATTGCCATTGTGTGTGTATGTGCGTGTGTGGTGTGGACACTTAAGATTACTCTCTTAGCAAATTTCAAGTAACTTTTGACTATTATTTTCTTGACGAAGTATTTGTATTTTCCTATTGATTTCTAAGAACTTTTCACATAGCCAGGTACAACTTTACGTAGATTGCCATTGGTTTTTTTCTCTTTAATTTTCTTTATGGTAATTTTAAGACACACAAAGTATTTTTTAAATTTTTAATTTTTGGTTGGTATTTAGTAGGTATATATATTTATGGTGTACATGAGAAGTTTTGATACAGGCATGCAATGTGTAATAATCACATAATTGATCGCCAAGGAAATGCAAATCAAAACCACAAAATTTTTTTTAAAGTTTATGGAGTCAAATCTATTTTTCCTTGTCATCTGTTTTCTTCCAGTACTTTTATGCTTAGAAAGTCCTTCTGCATATAGCGGACAAATAAATATTTAATCTTTGTAGTTATTTTATGGATTTGCTTTGTTTTTACATTTAGCTCTTTAATTCATCTGGAATTTACTATGACAAGTAGTATGAAGACAAAAAAGAAATTGATCCATATTTTGCACCAAATAGCCAATTGTTACATAATTGTTTATGGAATAATACTTCCTTTCACCTGATTTTGTGATGCTGAGTTTATTAGACAACAAAATCTTATCTGTTCTAAGATCTGTTTCTGGGCTCTTTCCATTCCATTGAGCTATGCCATACCATTTTAAATATTGTAGTTTTACATTTTTCCTTGGCTATTTTCACCTATTTATTCTTCTTGAACTTAGCAGGCCCACCGATTAATATTTTATTTGGACAAGCAGTGTCTCTGCTTTTAATGAGCAAAGTGAGGCAGATCACTTAACCTCTCCATGCCTTTGTTTCTTCATCTGTAAAGTGGGGAAAAGAGTATCTCCTTTTGCTCAAGTTCCAGGGAAATTGTGAGGATCAAATGAGATGGTTATGAAAACATTTTGAAAAAGTAAAAAAATAAAACCCTGTATTTTTTACAACTGAAATAGACAATGATCCTGGAGGTCTTTGAATTAGATATTATGCGGATGGCGGGGTTGATTTTTGTTCTGGAGTCTTTTGGCATTGGACTCTCTCTTTCTTCCACAGAGCGCTTCGACCATCACTGCCCCTGGGTGGGTAATTGTGTTGGAAAGAGGAACTACCGCTACTTCTACCTCTTCATCCTTTCTCTCTCCCTCCTCACAATCTATGTCTTCGCCTTCAACATCGTCTATGTGGCCCTCAGTGAGTATGCAGGGCAGTGTCTGTTGTTGGAGTGGGGCGGGGTGGGGGAAGAGTTAAGGGCGGCTTAGAGGGTGGTTGGGTTTCCTGGTGGTACCATTGTGAAAGGTACCTTAGGACAGGTTAGAAATGAGCACTGTTATCTGCTCTTGAGCAGGGTTGCAAACCTTAGTGCACATCAATGAGTATTACTCAGTGTGTTGGCCTTTTCTCTGACCAACTGCTAGGGCCTGGGGCCATAATTACTGGTCTGTATCCAGAGTACTGGGGCATTTCTGAGGTAATCCCAAAGGTTGGGGATGTATTTTGTCTCAGAAAATCCTCTCTTCTTCTGCCTTGTAAAACTTGCCTTGTGCTAAGGGGTAGAAAAGGGTTTTGCCTGAGAAATGTCTTTTGGTAGCTCACGGTCTATTTTGGGAGATAGAAAGCACACCCACATGTGTATATGTGCACAAACATACACACACCCACACACACACACACACACACACCAGTCTAAGGGCAGATGTGATGTGGAGTTAAGGGAGTGGTCTTAAGACAGCTTCCTGGAAAGAGAAGAGTTCTGAGCTGGATTTTGAGCAAGGGAAGGACACGTATTGGCAAGGAGAGAGGATTTTTCTTGGGTATTTCTGATTTCTTTTATCTGTTAATATCCCCCTCACATGTCCATAGTTGGGGGCTAGGGAAAAGGGAAGGGATCCTACTGCTTGGCTTCTACCCACCTCTCTAGTCCAGGGCCTGGTCCTGCACTGAAAATGTGAACTCTTTAGTCATGAGACTACCAGCTAGGAGATGAAGCTCTTCACCCTTGCCCGAGTGAGAGCTTAGCTCTTGCCAGTGTGTAACATGGGAAAGGGAGGGAAGGAAGTGAGTAGGCACTAGGATAGTGTGTAGCTTTGACTGAAGTCACTAATTTTTCTCTCTACTCCTCCCAATTTCACAGAATCTTTGAAAATTGGCTTCTTGGAGACGTTGAAAGAAACTCCTGGAACATATCCTCCCCTGGCAGTATGTCCCTCTAAAGCCTTCTTAAGCTACTTTCCAGCATGCTTTCTCCCCACATTTCTCCCACTATCTAGTTTTTCAGACATCAGAGAGTGCCAAGGTCTAAAATAATTAAAAAATATATATAGTCTTAGTGGTAACAACCAGAATGGAAGATGACCGGGACTAAAAGGGAGTTCTTTCCTTCACTCCCTGCTCAGAACGGTGGCTGCATTTCTGCAAAGGGGGTTCAGATGAGATTTCTATAAATCACATCCTCTTTCTTTTCCCTCACTAGTTCTTCATTTATGAAT
>NW_012103576.1:3502943-3503433 GCF_000951045.1 Mandrillus leucophaeus
AGTGGTGTGATCTTGGCTCGGCTCACTGCAACCTCCGCCTCCAGGTTCAAGCAGTTTTCTGCCTCAGCCTCTGAGTAGCTGGGATTACAGGTGCCCGCCACCATGCCTGGCTAATTTTTGTATTTTCAGTAGAGACAGGCTTTCACTATCCTGGCCAGGATGGTCTCCATCTCTTGACCTCGTGATGTTCCCGCCTCAGCCTCCCAAAGTGTTGAGATTACAGGCGTGAGCTACCATGCCCGGCTGAGCTTTCTTTTTTTTAATAAGAGCTTTATTGAGATATGATTCACATACTATAGATCCCCCCCTTTTTTTTTTTTGAGACAGAGTCTCACTCTGTCGCCCAGGCTGGAGTGCAGTGGCGCGATTTCAGCTCACTGCAACCTCCACCTCCCGGGTTCAAGCAATTCTGCCTCAGCCTCCTGAGTAGCTGGGATTACAGGCATGTGCCACCAGGCCCAGCTAATTTTGTATTTTTAGTAGAGACGGG
>NW_012103576.1:3506548-3543236 GCF_000951045.1 Mandrillus leucophaeus
ACTAGTTCTTCATTTATGAATCTTTTTTTTTTTTTTTTTTTGAGACAGAGTCTTGCACTGTTGCCCCAGCTCGCCTCCTGGGTTCAAGCAATTCTCCTGCCTCAGCCTCCCGAGTAGCTGGGACTACAGGTGCCTGCCACCACGCCCGGCTAATTTTTTGTATTTTTAGTAGAGACGGGGTTTCACTATGTTGGCCAGGCTGTTTTTGAACTCCTGACCTTGTGATCCGCCCACTTCGGCCTCCCAAAGTGCCAGGATTACATGAATTTTGTTTTTTGACAGAATTTCCATTGGCAGTGATGGCCAATATTGTTTAGCTCTGGCCACTCCCACACATCCCCTTCCAAGAGTCAATGATGAATAAATAGGCAAACCCTTAAATATCCTAGATATGCTAGAAATTCTTTCATAAGGGATCTATCCAGTAAGTTCAGAATTCATCTGTTGTTATATATATGGAAACATGACTTTTTGTGATATACGTTCCAGGAGGTAAAGATGGTGTGACTGGTGCCCTGAATATGGGTGGAGGCATCAAGTCTCCTGATGTTGAGTTCTTCAATATTCCTTAACCACACCTCACTGTTCTAGAAGTCCTCATTTGCTTCTTTACACTCTGGTCCGTCGTGGGACTGACTGGATTTCACACTTTCCTCGTGGCTCTCAACCAGACAACCAATGAAGACGTGAGTCAACTTACTCTTCTCCTCACCACATATTCTTCTTCCCAAAGCCTATCCTCTTGCTACTTGCTAGAGAACTACTTGCTAGAGTCTCCAGGGCCTGGGAGGTTGAGGCAGGCAGAAACGTGGTGTGCGAGATCGTTAAGTCAGATGTGTGGAAGAGAAAGCAGAGGGCTTTGTTTGGAGTTGAATGCTTGTGGAGCATTAGGAAGAAGAGGTTGAAAAGTTGGGTGGGTATATAGCCTTTAACTGTTCACAGGTCCTTAAAGGCTAGCTGGTGCCTCTCTTTGGCATGGAGAGGGACAGTTGCACTGGATGAATCCTTGCTATATAAAAAGTTACCAATTAGGCTGGACGTGGTGGCTGATGCCTGTAATCCAAGCACTTTGGGAGGCTGAGGCGGGCAGATCACCTGAGGTCAGGAGTTCAAGACCAGCCTGGCCAACATGGTAAAACCCTGTCTCTACTGAAAATACAAAAATTAGCCGGGTGTGGTAGTGCACACCTATAGTCCCAGCTACTCGGGAGGCTGAGGCAGGAGAATCGCTTGAACCCTGGAGGTGGAGGTTGCAGTGAGCAAAGATCATGCCAATGCACTCCAGCCTGGACGACAGAATGAGACTCTGTCTCAAAAAAAAAAAAAGAAGGTACCAATTAATCTACATTCACTGTAGAAAATCAGAAAATACAGATGAGCAAAAAAGAAAAAGTAAGTTCCTCTTACTTTACTTCTTAGACATCACCTTTGTTAGTAGTATGATTTATATATTCTAGACTTGTCTAGACTTGTTTCCATGTTTATTTGTGTTTATATTATGTACTTTTAAATAAAAATAATATATATCATTCAGTTATCTGCTTTTTTCACTCTATTGTGAGCTTTTTTCATGGCTGTGTATTTCTTTTTTATTATGATAAAATATACATAATATAAAGTGTGCCATATTAAATGTCTTTCAACCCTGGCGATCAATGGGGAGACAGATATTGCAGCCAGATTGCTCTCACATCCTAAATGTACAGTTCAGTGGCATCACATTGTTGTGCAACCATTGCCACCATCCATTTCCAGAACTTTTTTATTATCCCATGCTGCACGTGTTTCTTCAACATTATTATTATTTTTTTCTTTTTTGTGTTTTTTTAAAATTTTATTATTATTATTTGTTCTTTTTAACATTATTTTTAATGTCAACCTTGGCTTTTATCTTGCAGATCAAAGGATCATGGACAGGGAAGAATCGCGTCCAGAATCCCTACAGCCATGGCAATATTGTGAAGAACTGCTGTGAAGTGCTGTGTGGCCCCTTGCCCCCCAGGTACTCAGGGCACTCAAAATTCCTGGGACTTTTGGGATGAGCAGCTCAACCTGGTCCTGTTACCTGGTCTGATGTGTTTTTCTGAATGTGGCCTCTTGGTGTCAAATAGGTCTTCCCAGGGCTTGCCACTTGGTACCATGTCTATATGGACCATAGACCATGGGCTGGTTGTTTTGGAGGGATGATCTTTCATTCTTATTTCATTTGTTTGTTCCCTGGTTAATGTGACATTTCCTGGTTTGTGGAAGAAAAAGTGAATGGGAGATAAGAGGCGTGTGCTGTGTTCAGGCTAGATCGCCAAAGGACAGGTTTATATTTTCCAGTCTATGCAGCAAAATTCAGTAGGCTGGGTGGGTGGAGGGGTGAATGCCCAGTTCTTTGTTAACTCTCTTATCTCCTTCAGTGTGCTGGATCGAAGGGGTATTTTGCCACTGGAGGAAAGTGGAAGTCGACCTCCCAGTACTCAAGAGACCAGTAGTAGCCTCTTGCCACAAAACCCAGTAAGTGTTCCTGACTTAAGGCTGGGTCAATGATAGAGAGGGCGGAGGCCAATTTACAGCTTGGAAATATAATTAGGCAATATTGTATTCTAATCACCCCAGCTTCCCTGCCTCTACAGCTGCCCTGACATTGCCTTCAGATCTTTGTGCCCTTGATGTAGATTAAGATTTAGTCATTTCTTTGGTGTATATTGAGTGACTCTGTGCCAGCCACTGTACTAGCTGCCAGGGATATACCAATGAATGAGGCAAACGACGTCCCTGCTCTCAAGGAGCTCATTGTCTAGTGGGGGCAAGAAACAAGTAAACAGGCCATTGCTCAACATTGTGAAAAGTGCCTTGATGAGGAAAGCATAAAATGCTATAGGGGCAAAGATAGAGGTCAGGGGATTGTATTAGAGTTAGTGATGTGGTTACCTTGGTAGAAGGGGGCTTCCTAACTGGAATATGCAGATGTTGTGGAAACTCTCCCAGCTGTCCTATTTAAGATATATAAGTGTATCTTTAAAGTATGTAAAGTACTTTCCAAAAAAAAAAATTACTTGAGCTTTTTTTTTTTTTTTTTTTTGAGATGGAGTTTCACTCTGTTGCCCAGGCTGGAGTGCAGTGGTGTGATCTTGGCTCGGCTCACTGCAACCTCCGCCTCCAGGTTCAAGCAGTTTTCTGCCTCAGCCTCTGAGTAGCTGGGATTACAGGTGCCCGCCACCATGCCTGGCTAATTTTTGTATTTTCAGTAGAGACAGGCTTTCACTATCCTGGCCAGGATGGTCTCCATCTCTTGACCTCGTGATGTTCCCGCCTCAGCCTCCCAAAGTGTTGAGATTACAGGCGTGAGCTACCATGCCCGGCTGAGCTTTCTTTTTTTTAATAAGAGCTTTATTGAGATATGATTCACATACTATAGATCCCCCCCTTTTTTTTTTTTGAGACAGAGTCTCACTCTGTCGCCCAGGCTGGAGTGCAGTGGCGCGATTTCAGCTCACTGCAACCTCCACCTCCCGGGTTCAAGCAATTCTGCCTCAGCCTCCTGAGTAGCTGGGATTACAGGCATGTGCCACCAGGCCCAGCTAATTTTGTATTTTTAGTAGAGACGGGGTTTCTCCATGTTGGTCAGGCTGGTCTCGAACTTCTGACTCAGGTGATCTGCCACCTTGGCCTCCCAAAGTACTGGGATTACAGGCATGAGCCACTGTGCCCAACTAATCCCTATTTAAAATGTATGATTCGCTGATCTAGAATATTCACAGAGTTGTACAATCATTATAACAATCAATTTTAGAGCATTTTCGTTACCCTTCCACCCTAAGAAATCCTGTACCCATTGGTAGTTACTCTCCCTTTCCCCTCAACTTCCCCAGCCACACCCCTAGGCAACCACTAATCTACTTCCTTCTAGTATAGATTTCTCTCTTCTGGGTATTTCATGTAAATGAAATCATACAGTATGTGGTCTTTTGTGATTGGCTTCTTTTACTTAGCATGTTTTCGAGGTTTGTCCATGTTGTACTATGTAGCAGTACTTCGTTCCTTTGTATGGCCAGATGATATTCCATTATATGGATATACCACATTTCATTTATCCATTCATCAGTTGATGGACATTTGGATTGTTTCCACCTTTTGATTATTACGAGTGATGCTGCTATGAACATTTGTGTACCAATTTTTGCATGGACATTTATTTTCATTTCTCTTGGCTATACACCTGGGAGTAAAATAGCTAGGTCATATGGTAGCTCTATGTTTAACCTTTAAGGTACTGCTGAACTGTTTTCCAAAGTGGCTGCACCATTTTATACCCCTACTAGTAGTGTCTGAGGGTTCCAGTTTCTCTACATCCTTGGCAACACTTACTATCTGACATTTTGATTCTAGCCATCTTAGTGAGTGTGAAGTAGTATCTCATTGTGGTTTTGATTTGCATTTCCCTGATGACTAATGATGTCGAATATCTTTTCATGTGCTTATTGGCCATTTTTATATGCTCATTGGAGAAGTGGCTGTTCAGAGCTTTTGTCTATTTTTTAATTGGATTGTTTGTCTTTTTTGTTGAATTGTAACAGTTCTTTATGTAATCTGTGTGCAAGTCCCTTACCAGATATACAACTTGCAAATATTTTCTCCTATTCTGTGGGTTATCTTTTCATTTTCTTGATAGTGTCCTTTGGAGCACAAAATTTTTAAATTTTGATGTAGTCCAGTTTGTCTATTTTTTTCTTTTGTTGTTTGTACTTTTTGGTGTCATATCTAAGAAACTGTTGTGTAATCCAAAGTCATGAAGATTTATGCCCCTGTTTTCTTGTTAGAGTTGTACAGTTTTAGCTCTCACTTTTAGGTTTTTGATCCATTTTGAGTTAATTTTTGCATATGGTGTGAGGTAGAGGGTCCACATTCTTTCTTTTGCTTGTAGCTATCCAATTGTCTCTGCACCATTTGTTGAAAAGACTGTTCTTTTCCCATAGACTTGTCTTGGCACCCTTGTTGAAAATCTAGAAATGTGAGAGTTCATTTCTGGACTTTCAGTTCTATTGTATTGCTCAATATGTCTGTTCTTATGCTAGTACCACGCTGTCTTGATTACTTTAGCATTGTAGTAAGTTTTGAAATCAGGAAATGTTAGTCCTCCAACTTTGTACTTCTTTTTCATGATTGTTTTGGCTCTTCTGGGTGCCTTAAATTTCCATATGAATCTTAGAATCAACTTGTTGTTTATGAAAAGAAGCCAGCTGGAATTTTGATGGGGATTTCATTGAATCTATAGATCAATTTGGGGAAATATTGCCATCCTAACAAGATTAAATATTCTGAGCCATTTGCATGGACTGTATTTTCATATATTTAGTTTTGATTTGATTTCTTTCAACAACATTTTGTAGTTTTCAGAGTATAAGTTTTATACTTTTGTTACATTTATTCATAAGTATTTGATTATTTTTCATGTTATTGTAAGTGAAATTGTTTTACTAATTTCATTTTTGGATTTTTCACTTGGAGTGTATAGAAATACAATTGATTTTTATATATGGATCTTGTATCCTAAAATCTTGCCAAACTTGTTCATTGGTTATTTTTTGTTTGTTTGTTTTTGTTTTTATTTTATGAGATGGAGTTTCACTCTGTTGCCCAGGCTGGAGTGCGGTGGCGCCATCTTGGCACACTGCAACCTCCACCTCCTCGGTTCTAGTGATTCTCCTGCCTCAGCCTCCCAAGTAGCTGGGATTACAGGTGCCCACCACCACGCTGGCTAATTTTTTTATTTTTAGTAGAGACCAGGTTTCGCCATGTTGGCCAGGCTGGTCTCAAACTCCTGACCTCAAGTGATCTGCCCGCCTTGTCCTCCCAAAGTGCTGGGATTACAGGTGTGAGCCACCGTGCTCGGCCCTTGTTCATTAGTTCTAATAGATTTTTAGTAGTTTGAACTTTGTTTTAAAATAGAATCATACTTTTAAGTGAATGCTTTTTATAAGATACATAATTGTTTTCTACTTTGCCTTTCCTAAATTTTGAATTTCCTTTTAAACTACAGCAACCCATGTTTATATTATTGTTGTCAGTTTTAATATTATTTTTTAAATGAGTCTGGACTCAAATTGTAACAATCTAGGTTAGTTATTCTTGGTTCAAAGTGGGGAAATGTGGTATTTTAGAATCATTTGGGGACATTTTCAAACCACATATGACCAGCTGAAAATTTGGACACTTGGCCTTCTTTGGTTCAGAATCACTATTCGAGTGACCTGTGTGTTTGGGCAGAAACACGATTGAGGACCATTGGGTCAGGCCTTGTTAGATAAGTATGTTATGACACTTATTCTGAAGTGGGGAGGACCTGTGTAATTATTTGTGATCCCTATTATTATGACTATTAATAATAATAGAAAAATCTGTTCCCAACAGACAGTTAAGGATCGAACTCAAATAAACTTCAGTTGTGTTCTGCTGAGAAGATGATAGCCTGGTGTTGGTTCTGAGTTTGGTGTTGGTGGCTGCATATCTGTAGCATCAGTACGGTCAGGGGGCTGAGAGGAAGAGTTCAGTGTCTAAGGCTTATCTGCATTTGGATTTTGAGGGACAGCTTTGTGTTGAATCTGATATCTTTTCCTTCTCAGGCCCCCACAGAACACCTGAACTCAAATGAGATGCCGGAGGACAGCAGCACTCCTGAAGAGATGCCACCTCCAGAGCCCCCAGAGCCACCACAGGAAGCAGCTGAAGCTGAGAAGTAGCCTATCTATGGAAGAGACTTTTGTTTGTGTTTAATTAGGGCTATGAGAGATTTCAGGTGAGAAGATAAACCTGAGACAGAGAGCAAGTAAGCTGTCCCTTTTAACTGTTTTTCTTTGGTCTTTAGTCACCCAGTTGCACACTGGCATTTTATTGCTGCAAGCTTTTTTAAATTTCTGAACTCAAGGCAGTGGCAGAAGATGTCAGTCACCTCTGATAACTGGACAAATGGGTCTCCTGGGCCCTGGCACTGGTTCTCCATGGCCTCATCCACAGGGTCCCCTTGGACCCCCTCTCTTCCCTCCAGATCCCAGCCCTCCTGCTTGGGGTCACTGGTCTCATTCTGGGGCTAAAAGTTTTTGAGACTGGCTCAAATCCTCCCAAGCTGCTGCATGTCCCGAGTCCAGAGGCAGTCACAGAGACCTCTGGCCAGGGGATCCTAACTGGGTTCTTGGGGTCTTCAGGGTTGAAGAGGACGGAGAGTGGGGTCAGAGGATTCTCCTGGCCACCAAGTGCCAGCATTGCCCATGAATCCTTTTAGGAATGGGACAGGTACCTTCCACTTGTTGTATTTATTAGTGTAGCTTCTCCTTTGTCTCCCATCCACTCTGACACCTAAGCCCCACTCTTTTCCCATTAGATATATGTAAGCAGTTGTAGTAGAGATAGCAATTGACATTTCTCGTAGACTACCCAGAAACTTTTTTAATACCTGTGCCATTCTCAGTAAGAATTTATGAGATGCCAACGGCATAGCCCTTCACACTCTCTGTCTCATCTCTCCTCCTTTCTCATTAGCCCCTTTTAATTTGTTTTTCCTTTTGACTCCTGCTCCCATTAGGAGCAGGAATGGCAGTAATAAAAGTCTGCACTTTGGTCATTTGTTTTCCTCAGAGGAAGCCCGAGTGCTCACTTAAACACTACCCCCTCAGACTCCCTGTGTGAGGCCTGCAGAGGCCTTGAATGCACAAATGGGAAACCAAGGCACAGAGAGGCTCTCCTCTCCTCTCCTCTCCCCTGATGTACCCTCAAAAAAAAAAAATGCTAACCAGTTCTTCCATTAAGCCTCAGCTGAGTGAGGGAAAGCCCAGCACTGCTGCCCTCTTGGGTAACCCACTCTAAGGCCTCGGCCCACCTCTGGCTATGGTAACCACACTGGGGGCTTCCTCCAAGCCCCACTCTTCCAGCACTTCCACCGTCAGAGTCCCAGAGCCACTTCACCCTGGGGGTGGGCTGTGGCCCCCAGTCAGCTCTGCTCAGGACCTGCTCTATTTCAGGGAAGAAGATTTATGTATTATATGTGGCTATATTTCCTAGAGCACCTGTGTTTTCCTCTTTCTAAGCCAGGGTCCTGTCTGGATGACTTACGCGGGGGGGAGTGTAAACCAGAACTTTTCATCTATTCGAAGGCGATTAAACTGTGTCTAATGCAAACTTCCTGCCTCCTCCTTCCCCCTTCCATTTCAAGAATATGTTTGTGTGTAGGGTGGGGGTGGGGGTTGGAAGGGGTTGCTTGTTACTCCCCAAACTTCCATTAACCAGGGCACCCTTGGGTTGGAGAGCTAGTTCCCAAACTCTCCATTGATCTATACTACATTCTGGGCTGAAGTTTATCTTATTCTGGACTATGAAGAAAGGACTTTCAAGGAAGTATAGTGTGAACAGGATCGGGAAGGTAGAGGGATTATATTTACTTAAGAGAACAAGCTCTATATTCGGATATTGTTTTGAAGCAGATGGATGCCGTTAATTGCTAATGAGCCTTGGTTATTAATGCAGGCTCATCAGGGCCTCCCCTTGGAAATATTTGATCAGTGGTCTTTTACAAGTGATGGTATATGTTTATTTCTAGGTGGTGTATAATCAAGATTCCTTATCAATTCCCATCTCATACTTCCCAGTTAATTGGAATTAATGAAATTTGGCTGCTCCCGGACTTTTTTCCATGTCTTCCTGTTTTCCTTGTAGCAGGATTTAAGTTGAGCATTCGAGAGAGAGAGAGAGAGAGAGAGATTGGAAGAGAGATGGGGAGAGACTGACTCAGATCCCTCTCCTGTCTTCTTCTTCTTCTGGTTCTCTCTGTTTTTTTTGTTTTGTTTTGTTTTGTTTTTTCTTGAAGTTATAAAGCCAAACCTGGAGAGTTTGTAAGTTGTTAGGTTTTCCCAGGTAACCTGGCACTCATATGAACCCCATTTTAATAAGTACTCAGCCCATCTCCTCTCCCGGGCTCAGATGGATCTCTCTCCTCCCTCACCTTACCTCAAGTGTTCTCCTGAGGACCCTTAGGTCAGACAGAGAAGCTTTCTCTTTCTGATGGGGAGGGTCAAAATGGAAATCTCTTATCTCTAGTGTGAAATGATTTTTTTTTAAGTTTCTGCTTTTTCATACTCCCTGCTCTCTTTCTTTTCCTTAATAAATCTTCTGTGTTTAAGATGTTGGCCTGAAGATCTGTCCCATTCATACCATGCACCAGCCGGGACTGTCCCTATCTGATCAGAGGGGAGATTAAAGAATCAATCTTCCCAGGGGAAAAGGGCCTTAAATTGTTTGGTCTTTTCAATGGCTGACACTGTCTCCAACTCTCCCCTTCCTCCTTTTTCCTCAAGCTTCCTATGCACCCTACTTTCCCAGGCCAGGATGGTTGGCACTGATCCCAAACCTCTGAGGGCAGGTGGAAATTGGCCGTGTTGAGCCATTTCTTCATGTCCATTCAGCTCTGAGGCCTTCCTGGCCCTAGCTGAGATCATCATCTCCTCCTTTGCTTTTTTCCCCAGGAGTGAGGTTGGGTTAGAGGTGGATTCTGATTCTATAGCAGCTAAATTCCATTCTCCCTGTCCTGACCATCCTGCCTTTACCCGTAAAGCACCCGTTCCTACTGACCAAATCTCTTTACCTTGTTGGAGAAAAAAAGTATTTTGTTTTTAAATCTATTTTCTAACTTAAATGCAATTTAATATGTAAATCTCTGCACTTTTGTGTGAGCCTACAAATGTGTATGTGTTGGGGGTTTTTCACTCTCTGGTATTTCTTAATAAAGAAATCTTTCTTTTGGGGGGAAGCCAATTAATGAAGGAGCCTTGAGTGGTTTTAGAAATACAGGGCTGTCTGTTTCTTTGTGCTTCTGCCTCATTTCTTTACTTGTGCCTAGTGTGAGTGATTGGCCTCCCTCCCCCACCTTTTGACCCCCTTCCTCTGAGAGGGCCCCCAACTTAGTGGGGCAGAGAGAAGGACCTGTCCTGTGTTTGGTACCCCTCTGGGACCACTTGGATTGGCTCTAGTAGTAACCTAGCAACCCAGCCCCCTTCCCTCTCCCCATGGCCTGGCCCTGTTAGTCCTTTTCTTCCAGCTCAGTTCATTTTATACTCCTGAGCTGGGACCAGGCCAGGGAAAATCACCAAGGGAGCACAGTAAATGGTTTTAAAAAAATGATAATTTGTTCTCGTGCCTTGGTGCTACTAAAGAAGAGTCATGTTCCCAGTAATTCAAAAAGCATTTGTGTCAGTTTGGAGAATACATTCTAGGAATCTCTTGCTGTTCTTGGTGGTAGGCTTTAGAAACAATGTCAAAGGCTACAACTCTGAATATCATTTGTTTTAAAGGATGCAAGCCCAGTTCACAAAAAAAGAGAATCATTATAAACTTTATGTTTGAGATTAATATGAAAGGGCAATGGGAACTGCAAATCTACATCAGTAAAACTTTCAATGTTCTATACGTTAATGTAGGTGGAAAAGACTGGTATAATTGGCTAGACCTAATTATTTTACAAATGAACGCAAAATGTTTTTACAGTTTTAATATATACACTGAATTTCCAGGAGTGCAACAACTGTGTACATTGGGGGAAGAGGATATTCTATTTTGTTCAAAACTCTACTAAGTAAGAGTTGCTCACAACTTTTGAAAATCATGTCACTGATGACAGTGCCATTCATGGGTATTTAAGTTGCCAATATAACATACCTGTATGAGTCTTCATTTATAGAGATTGCTTTCACACTGATATTACATATAGGTAGAAGCACCTCATACTCTATTATATGCTTTAGTGTAGTCTTGCCTTAGGTATCTGTATATTGAAATACATATCCTATTACAAATTACTTTGTATTTCTTCTTTTTAGTCTAATTAGTATATTATGTTACTATTCTTGAAATTATATGCATAAGCAGGTCATATTAACTATGAAGTTCATTTCAGGGTGGCAAAAGATGCATGCAAAATATGACATATACCAAGGGAGTGCTAGGGCTGCTAGTTTTGAGAATCGCTGGACTACATTATCTCAAGGGTTCCTTTCTAACCCTTAATATTTGGAAAGCTTGGAGAGAAAATAAACATCCTCCTCCCCTCACACCCTTAGTGTGCTTTTTAAAAATTTAAAGCTCGTTTTTGAAAATTGGAGAAGTACAGAATAGTAAGATTTGAAAAAAAATCACCCATAACCTAATCACCAAGATGTCATAATCACCAGTAATGTTTTAGTGGATTTCTTGGTAGTCTTTTTTTCTGTGCACATGCTTTTTTAAACATAACTGGAATTCAACTGTAAATGTAGTTTCGTAAACCTGCTTTTTTAACTTAGTATTTTCCATATCATTAGAAAGTATTGAAAACACTTTTTTTTTTTTTTTTTTTTTTTGAGACAGGGTTTCACTCTGTCATCCATGCTGAAGTGCAGTGGTGCAAATTTCAGCTCACTGCAACATCCGCCTCCCAGGCTCACACAATCCTCCTGCCTCAGCCTCCCAGGTAGCTGGGACTACAGGCACGCGGCACCAAAGCTGGCTAATTTTTTTGTAGAGACGGGGTTTCACCATTTTGCCAGGCTGGTTTCAAACTCCTGACTTCAAGCAATCCGCTTGCCTTGGTATCCCAAAGTGTTGGGATTACAGGCGTGAGCCACTACTCCCAGCTGAAAATACTTCTTTTTTGTTGTTGTTGTTTGAAAATACTTCTTAATGACTTTGTAACACGTACATGTCAGGCATTTAAGAGTTTCTGATTTTTCATTATTACAAATAATGCTGTGATGAACTTCCTTAAATATGGGTGTGTCTGTGATTATTTCTTTAGGACAGATTCCTAGAAGTGGGATTATTGAGTCAAAGGGAATGCTCTTTTAAAGGCTCTTGATAAATATGGCCAAATTGCTTTACTGAAAGACTGTCCCTGTTTGTTTTGCCAGCAGTGTATCAGAGAAGACTCTAATCAACCCATGTCATTTAAACCTTTCAAAGTTTTATTTTAGCTTTTTTGAGACGGAGTCTTCTTTGTCACCCAGGCTGGAGTGCAGCAGCACGATCTTGGCTCACTGCATTCTCCACCTCCGGGGTTCAAGTGATTCTCCTGCCTTAGCCTCCTGATTAGCTGGGACTACAGGTGTGCACCACCACACCTGGCTAATTTTTATATTTTTAGTGGAGATGGGGTTTTGCCATGTCAGCCAGGCTGGTCTCCAACTCCTGACCTCAAGTGATCTGCCCACCTCGGCCTCCCAAAGTGCTGGGATTACAGATGTGAGCCACCGTGCCTGGCCTGAACCTATGGTAATTTGATAGTTGTAAACTTATATCTCAGTGTTATTTAGTTTATATTTACTTGATTAATAGTGAAGTTAAACACTTTCTGCACCTCTCCTCTGCCTTATGTTTATTACCATTTGTATTTCTTCTGTAAATTGTCCTAATCTTTTGTCTATTTTTCCTCAGGCGTTAAGGGGTTTTCTGATTGATTGATTAATAAATTAGAACTTAGAGCTCACACTTCACCATGGGCCAGGAAATGAAGGGGCCTTTGATTTAGAAGTGGCTTTACAACTCTGGAACCCAGAGTAGAATTACCTCCCTGACATTTCAAGTCCTTAACTTTCTTCATGCTCCCTTGTTTGCCTTATCACTGCCTTTTCTGCCAGCCCTTGCCCTTCTTCAGTTGTTTAGCTGTTCCAACTTGTTAAAAGGGTTGGGGTTTTCTGCCCAAATAGGAGACATGATGATTATTTGTCATAAAACACGGATGCTGTTGAACAACATAGCTTAAAGGAACATATTGATCATGTAGTCTATGCTTCTCTCTCTCTCTCTCTTTTTCCCTCAAATTAAATACTGTAACTTACCCAGGGTCACATAGAGAGTTACTGTTAGAGCCAAGACCAGAACCCAGATGTACTGGCTCCCAGTCTAGAGAGCTTTCTGGCATAACTGATTGGTCCTCTGTCAAGCAGGTGTAGACAGATAAGAGAGTTGGAATAACTGCGTATGACACTTGAATGAAATGAAGCTTTCATTTATTTAACATTCAATAAATACTTGTTGAAGATTGACTGCATGCTAGGGTTAACTTTAGGAGAAATTGTAGTACCAACCCTCGTAAGTTGAGAAACAGCAATGATTTTTAGGATTATTTGCCATTTGGGATATTACTGATAAGCTCTCCATTTTAGGCATACAGAGGACTGACTATATATAGTCGGGCTGATATGAGGCTGGTTGTTGGATTTTTGTTTTAAACTCAATGCTCTCAAGTCTCTCTCCAGACCCCTGCATTTAGGTTGAACTGATGATGTGGTTTCTTTAGCACAGAAAGTCAGGAAATTGCCTTGCTAAGTTCCCACAGTCAAGTTGGCTGTCCCTTTGTGAGGGCCATTGCTCTGGGCTCTTTCTGACGCTATCCCTGGTAGGTCCCAGAGGCAATGGTATACAAATGCTATATTGGTCACTGTGAAGTTATAGGAAAAGGTGAAGCCTACATATCAAGTGCTATAGAATTCCATTTATTTAGGTCCTTCCTGGAGGAGGAGTCTTGGCTGAGTCTAGAGGGGAGGCAGTTCCTTCCCACTTGATTGTGTTGTTGGCTGAATAATCTGTAATATGGCCAATGTTGTGTGAGAAGCTATGGTAGCCTCTATTGTGAAGGAGAGGTGGGAGAGCCACTTCTTTTCCCCAGTGGGAAACCTCATACCTCATCCTGAATTTCCTGACTTGGGAGGGGGAAGGGCCTTGTTGGGCCTTGTTGAGACGATGTGCTTATTTTTCCCGTAAGAAACCTCGTTTAGCCTTTGTTTTAATGCCCTAGGTCTCTCATGGCCCAACCGTGGGCGGGGAGCTCTGTGAGTAGGAAATGAGAAATTGACTCATGGGGGCTGGGGCCTCAGTGCCATGTATCAGATCACAGTGCCATAGGGTTTGGGGTTTAGGAGAGGGAATTTGCGGAGGCCTTTGGGGGGCTGATCAGAACCTGCTGGGGTAGTCTAAGGTGAGGTTGTAAGATACAGAGGAAGCAAGTGAGAGAGGACATGCTTCATTTGGGCTGTGCCGGTGCCTCCAGCTGCTTCTCCTGACAGGAAAGAGACACAGAAGGTAGCTCTAACTCTGAACTGGTGAGGAGCTGGCTAGACTCAACTCTTTCTTCTGAAATCTGGTCTTTATTCTTTTCTTTCTAAAGCAGCCCCTAGAAGTCCAAGAGAGTTGCCTAAAGTAAGTCTAATGCCCAGGGCTGATCAACTTGCTGTGGACTGGGCAGAGCCAGGGCTGCCCCAGGCTCCTCAGGTGGGCTTTCTTTCATCACCAGCCTCTCTGGGCACCAGAGCTGGCACCCTCTACCCCTGAATCCCAACATCTCCTGGGGGCCTGGACATCAGTGGTCTCTGGGATATGACAGGTCTGAACATCAGTCAGTCCTCAGACAAGCATGTACTGACATGGCCTTTGTGCCCAGTCTTGAGCTCAGTACCCTGGAGGTTACAAAAAAGTCAAATAGCTGCCATTTAATGTCACTATGTGCCAGGAACTTTGTACGAGTTATCTGATTGATTTCTCTCATGTCCCCCAAGAGGTAGGTATTATTAGATCATTATTCCTGTTCCACAAAAAAGAAATGTATATGTAGGTACTTTACCCAATGTCATATAACTAGTAAGTGATGTAGCAAGAGTTTGAAAACACTTTATTTGAACTCCAAAGACTTTTGCTTTTGGTCACTTCACTATACTAACTGGGGGTCAAAGGTCAGATGGGCCTTGAAAGGAGTGAAATGGAGGTAGCAGGATGGAGCAAATCGAGGCAGCCAGACACACTATCACTCCTTGAGCATTTATTTTGTGCTGGACAGTGTGCAAAGGACTTTATCCTAGTACATTAAATCTTCATAACAGCCCCATGGCGCTAGCACTAGTATTCCTACATTATTGTTGTGGAAACGGAGGCTCAAGTAGGTTAAGTGGCTTGTCTAAGGTGACCCAGCTAGGAAGTGACACAGCCAAGACTTGAACTCAGGTAGGCCTGAGCTCCTAAGCGCTAGGCCTCAACTACCCTAGAGAAGCTTCTGCTTGCTCTCCTCAGGCCCTGAAGAGGCCACGGGCAGAAGAAGAGCTTGCCTCATCAACCTCTTAGACAAGCCTGTCCCCACCCTTCCAAGGGGAGTGAGCTAGAGGCTACAGCTCTCTGGGCCGCTGACATCCCAGGCTGGGGTGGGCGTGTAAGGTCTCCAGCTGTGAAGAGTCAGCTCTTTGCACCCTAGACCTTGGTTGCTGGGTTCAGGGCACCACTTGGCACCTTCTAGAAGTGCATGGGGCAGGACAAGAGATGTCAGCAGCCCTATCTGGAGGAGGAGCTTTGGGCCTTGTGATCCTGCTCAGCACTGCCTTTCTTGCCCCTAAGGCCCTGGCCTGTTCTACATTCCCTTGATGCCCCACCTCACCTGTCCCTCCCAAACTCCTGTGATCCCTGGGGTCCTTACACAGCTACCTACCTCCAGACTGTAATCATCCTGTACGCCAAACTGGGCCTGATATCTGAGACATACTCCCACCCCTGAGCTGCCTCCCCAGGGTAGGAGAGGATTTCCAAACATCATGTTCCCAGGCATTCCTCTCTTTCTGATCTTTTCCTTTCCCCAGCTTAAAGCAACAGCTATTACACAGGGGTTTTAAAAGGTTTAGGAATCTCCTCTGATAGGTGCACCCTAGTATGCATGGATTTTAAGCACTTTGGCCATTACTCACCTATCATCTTTCCAGAGCCGTGTGCCAAAAGGCAGCAGGATAATGGTTTTGCTGCTACTGTCCCATATTGGAGGCCAGAGGCGTGGGCTCTATTTATTTGTTAATTTAGTTTTATTTTTCAAAAAATTGAAATGCAGTTTCCTTTTTTTCCTAGATATAAAAATAGTACTTTTGAAATGCAAATAAGACAAGGATGTAGAAAGTGAGCATTTTTCTCCCTCACTCCCCTAGTCCCACCCCATGCGCCTCACAAGATCACCAGTAGTAGTCATTTAGTACAGATCTTCATAATCTTTATTCTATGTATATGTTCTCCTTTTCTAAAATAAAAATGGAATCATCCTATTAATAATGTTTTAGGATTTGCTTTCCCCCTTGCTATAACACAAATTTATTTTACAACTAAACTGTTTATACATTATTTGTGTAATTTTCAAATTTGAAATTAAAGAAGGTTGGGTGTGGTGGCTCAATGCCTGTAATCCCAGCACTTTGGGAGGCTGAGGTAGCAAGATCACTTGAGCCCAGGAGTTTGAGACCAGCCTGGGCAACTGGGCAACATAACCACACTTTCTACAAAAACTAAACAAAAATTAGCTGGGTGTGGTGGTGCATGCCTCTAGTCCCAGCTAACTCAGGAAGCTGAGGTGGGAGGATCACTTGAACCCGGGAGTTCGAAGCTGCAGTGAGCCGTGATCATGCCACAGCACTCCAGCCTGGGCGACAGAGTGAAACCCTGTCTCTAGAAAAATAAATAAATAGAATCAAAGAATAAAAAAGCACAAAGATTTTTCTCATGTTATTAAATATTTTTCTACAACATCATATGTCATGGGTGCGTGGTATATGAACAAAATATAAAGCATTTAATTTCCCATTTGCGTTGTTTTCAATTTTTTACTATTACAGACAGCTGTTGTGAATATCTTTGTCCATAGGTATTTGTGCACTTGTGTGGCTGTTTCTGCACTTACGTGGCTGTTTAAATTCTAGAAGGTCAGAGGGTCAGCTTGCCCTCCAAAGTGCCCAGGACTTTTGAATGCGTGTTGGATGAGGCCTTTGGAGAAGCATTGTAGCATAGGAGTTAAGAACATGGGCTCTGCAGTCAGGCAGACTCCTGCTCTGTTACTTTCTAGTCAACTTCTTCAACCTCTCCAACCCTCAATTTCCTCCTCTGTAAACTGGGCTGATGAGGGCACCCATCTCAGGGGGACACTGTGAGGATTACATGAGATGCTATATGTAAAGTGCTCTGGCACAAGTGGAGGTGCTCCCTAGATGACTGCAATTATTCAGTACCCTTGGGGCTTTGAGGCTGTTAGGGCTCTTGCATCTTTGGTGAGGATCATGCCTGCGGTTTCCTGGCACCCCGAGTCACTAAGGACGGTGGGATGAATGCAGCTGAGAACAAGGCCTGGAAGTCAAGTGGCCTTGTCCTCACTCTGGTGGCAGCTCTCCCTCCAGTAACCCCCTTCCCAATGCCCAAGGCAGTTAATTCTGGCAGAAACAGAAAGGAAGCTAGGGGTCTTCATCTCCATCCCACCTCCCAGGAGATGGTACTGCTTTAGTGGGAACAGGGTGGGGGCCAGGAAAAGGTGGCTTCAGAGGAAAGGCTATGCTGACCCCAAATCTCCCCCTCTTAGACTCTGGACAGCTCCTTAGTGCAGGCCCTTCTTCACAGGGGTGAAGGTCTTGAAGGGTCCTGTGAAAATGAACAGTTATTGGATGAGGGAAATAGTTATTCCCCCTGCACCTCTTGGACCCCAGCAAAGCCTGTGGCCATGGGAACCTGAGCCTTGTTCTGAGGAGAGCTGGTTAGAGGGAAGGGCAGAGCCAGCTAGGGCTTCAGACTGGAGCTTTAGGTCAGCAGAGTCAAGGACACTGAACATTTAAGGGAAGAGAAAGATGGACCTGAAGAGACAGTTAGGGACACTTTGTTGAGTCCAGCCTTGAAGGAGAACGGTCTGGCCCTCCCCACAACCCTCTCTCCATAGAAAAGATAACTGGAGACAGTAATTTAGTTCTACCCATGTTTATTGCTAACAGCTGGTCTCCTTCCACCCTCTCATATTTACACCCAACCCCTTCCCCAAAGCTAGCTTTTACCAAAGTTCCTGGTAGGAGGTCAAGAAGTGTGTCCACTTAGCCGGCAGTCCTAGATGTAGTGGACGCTGTTTGTCCCCAGGCCAGTTGGGCACCAGGGAAGGGCTACTCTGGGGATTCAGGGCACAGACTTGGTACCAGGGTCAAGGGAGGCCCCCACTCACAGATACTCTCCTTTCCTTCTGGGGCTCAGTGTACACCAAAACCTTCAGAAAGCAAAGTTGGAGTGGTGGACCCCCAATGTCAAGTTTAGTGCTCTCTTTGCTTGTGAGAACCCACACAAGTGGCCAACTCTGGACCCAGATCTGCAACTGGCTTCTGAGAGGCAATTCTGTCCTTGGAAGCCAGGTTTGACCATCTGCAATCAGCCCTGTGAGAAGTCTCGTTTGAGGGGGCCAGGAATGGAAGGGGAGGGTGCATATCGTGTGAGGTATAGGCATTGTGTTAAGCTGGGGGAAGTTGCAGCTTGTCCTGAGTTACATGGGGAGGAATAAAGTGGGTGGGTAGGAGGAACCATTTCATCTGAAAGCTTGAGGCCCCTCTGGTCCCCTTGATAAACCCTACTGGTGTCCCAGGCCACAGGTAACAGGAGAATAGACATTTAATGTCACAGAATGTCAGAGCAGGCAAGGCCTTTGGTGATCATTCATTCTAACCCCAACCAGTCCTAAGCCTAGAAAGAGGAAGCCACTTGGTTCAAGTCTCATAGGATTTAGTGGCCAAATCTCTAAGAAAGCTAAGGAGAAGGAAAGTGGGAATGGTACTTGTGGATTTCTTCAGGCCTTATTTAGGGGAACTGGATTTACCCATGGTCACTTTGGGTTCTTCTAAATGGCCAGCTTCCCTAGGGTTTTTAGACTGACCTGAAACATTGACTTGGCCCCCTTTTCAGGAGCAGTGCGACAGGGGTAGGTGGTGTGGGGATGAGGAGGATTTGGAGGCCTTGGTGGTGAGGGACATGGGCAGGGTCTCCCAGTGCCCCCTTGCTGTGGCCATGGCTATGGCGGGGGAGCAGTTGGTGCCAAGAGGGACTGCGCTGTCAGTCGCTGGTGGAGGGTGGGGCTCAGGCAGGTGGGATGTGCCCTTGGGCGACTCCCCAACCACTCCAGCTGAGCCTGGAACCTGTAGGACCCTGGCCTGGCCTCTGCCTAAGTGTCCCTGGGGAAGCAGGGCCAGGCTCAGTGCCAGTCCTCAGGGCCTGGGCCACCACGGGAGGCTGAGCCCACTCCTGCAGCCTCTGCAGCTGGGGCCCAGCCTTGGGTTATTGCCACCGCCACCTCAAGGTGCCCCGGCCAGGGAGAGGCCCTGCAGCTGCTCCTCAGTGCCTGCCAGCTCTGCCTCATCGCGCCCGCTCTCCGAGCCCTCAAAGCAGCCTGAGTCGCGCGGGATGTCCACCTTGGGTTCCGACACTGTGTGTGCCACTGGCTCCTGGCTGCTCTCGGCGCCTTCTTCTGCCTCCTCGCTGCCAGCTGCCAGGGACGAGAGAGGGAGACAGAATACGGGGGTGGGGGGAGGGACCTTGGGAAATGCACCATAGGCGGTCTCTCCCTCTGGGCACCTGCCACCACCCTGCCCCTCTCCTCACTCTTTCCAGCTTAGAAGCCGGTAGTTGTTGTTTCCAGGCCAGCTCCGCAGTCCAGGAGCTCACACTTCTTTAGCACTAAGCTGGAGCCAGGCAGTGGGCTTGAATCCTGGCTCTGTTATTACTCGGCTTTGAGGCCTCAAGTAAGGCTTTGCGTTTTTTGGCCTTAAGGGTCCCCTTTGATCCAAAGTGGGTTGGGCCCAATCATCCCTACAACTCCTTTGTCCCATACACTTTCCCTGAAATCCTAATTCAAAGTGGAAAATACCTTTCCACTGCAGAGCGGTCCTAGGGCAGAGCGTGGACAGAGGGCAGGGCCAGGGCAAGCCTCCCATCCCTGGAATGCTGGCGGGCACACACCCTCGCCAGGCTGCTCCTAAAGCCACTCACTGTCATAGTCCAGCAGCAGCTCGGCGGCCGTGAGCAGCTTGGCCCGGTGCTGCGGGTCCATGATGTTCAGCTCATTGAGGTGTGTTTCTCGCAGCTCTTTGAAGTCCTCTAGTGTCTGGTAGCCATTGAGCAGGAGGGTGGACGTGTGCTCCTGTGGGCAGAGGCAGGCCACCGGCACAGCTGCTTACCAGCCACCCCTGCCTAGATCCTCCCCAAATAACTGTCATTTCCTGGTCCCCATCCCTGGGTCAATTGTGTCTCCCTGATACTAGATACTAGTGAGGTCCAAGCTCAAACCTCCAGGCCGATGCGCTCCAGCAGCTCATGCAGGGTCTTAGGCTTGGGCCTCTTGCCCTTGCTCTGTCGGCGGCTGGGTCGGGCATGCCCCACGGCCTCCTCGGGCAGCACATCCACATAGATGAATTTGAAAGAGCCCACCTTGCCATTGAGTAGGCCCAGCCACGTGCCCACAGGTGGCTTTTCAATGATCTGGATCACATCTCCTTTCTGTTGGGGGAGAGGAGAGGAGAAGGGAGCAAGGGAGAGAGGAGATGGGGTCTTGGCCTCCACTGACACTCTCATAGTCTGGTTCAGTCCAGCTTCCTTTTTGGGCGCAGCCTGCCAGGCTCCAGAGAAGCCCGGATGCTGACCTTACCTGCAGTTTCAGCGAGTCGTGGTCATAGGGGCTGGGAGTGAAGTCGGTGTGGACTCGTGCTCGGCCACAGAAGGGCCCTGTGTACTGGGGGGCAGGTGGTTCCTCCCCGAAGCTGCCAGAACCTGGGCTGGGGCTGCAGAGCTCACTGCCTGCAGGAGATGGGGCAGGGAGGAGGCTCACCTTTGTCCTAGGACAGCTGAGACAGTGCCTAGCAGGTGCCTTCCAGGGGGTCTGCCTGGAAATCCCAAAGGTATACACTGGGAAGGCAGCTGGGCTCTGGCAAGCTTTACACTGCAGAAGGGATTCTGAGCCACCCCCTTGGCTACCCACCAGGAGCATGGCTTCACCTCTGGGCCCTTGGACATGAAAAGAATTGGCAACAGGAGGAGAAATGGCTCACTGACCACAGAATGGGCAAATTAGGAGAGCCTCTAGAGACCAACTGGGCCAACACCCCAGTGAACAGACGAGGAAATCTGAGGTCACACAGACCAAGTGAACTGCTCAAGGCTTCTCATTTTGTAATTGGCGGCACTGAGTCCATTAGACTCCATGTTCCCTGCCTCCCACTCCAATGCTCCCTGCACCTAGGAAGCTACCCCCTGCATTCATATTTGACTTTCCTTGCTTAATAACTCAATGTTTAGTTACAATGTCACATAGAAACTCAGTTGGGCTCCTTCTCCCTGGGAAGGACAGAATAGTGGGCATTTTGAATGATTTTCAGTGGGGGGCAGGGAAGTGTCTGTGGAGCCAGAGAAAGCAGGAAACTTGGAGTGGACCTGAGGGGCAAGAAAGGCAGTGCTGAATGGGGCTACAGAACCCAAAGCCCCTGCCTGGAGGAGTTCCCTGCTGGCACCTCTTGTCCTGCCCCATGGACTTCTAGAAGATGCCAGGTGATGCCCTGAGCCCAGCAACTATGGTCTAGGGTCAAGAGGCTGACTCTTCACAGCTGGAGACCTCATACGCCCACCCCGGCCTGGGGCATCAGAGGCCCAGAGAGCTGTAGCCTCTAGCTCCCCTTGGAAGGGTGGGGACAGGCTGGTCCAAGAGGGTGACTGAGAGTCTTCCTCTGCCCGTGGGCCTCTCCAGGGCCTGGGGATAGCAAGTGGAAGTTCCTCTATGGTACATCTGAGTTCAAGACTGGGTCACCTTGGGCAAGTCACTTAACCTCCCTAAGACTCCGTTTCCACATCAATAAAGCAAAGATAACAGTACTGGCCCCATGGGGTTGTTGAGAAGATTTAATATGAAGAGGGCTGAGAACGTTCCCAGCAGGCAAAGAGTAAGCATTCATTTCTGTTAGCCCCTTCCCAGACAGAGTGCCACCAGCACGGCTGTAACCCAGTCCTTTCCTCCAGATTCGGCAGGTGTCCCCCACGTCCCCTACTCACCTGTTGATGCCTGGCGGCTGAGCACCGGAAGTTCACACTCCTCTTGCTCAGAAAAGGCCAGTGCCATCTTCTCAGGGCCAGGGCTGTCCAGGCTGTAGTCTGGAGATGTCGGGGAGGCAGAGCCCTCCTCCAGAGTGTCTCCCTGCAGGGAGGGTAGGCGGGAAGCTTTAAGGAGCCTTGCTGGGGTGCGCATGAAGCTGAGGAAATGGGCCTGGGCTTGGTGAAGAGCTGGGGGTTGGCTCAAACCCCAGCTCTGCCACTTACAGGCTGAATGGCACTCTCTGAGTTCTAGTCTCCCCTTTTGTGAAAATGAGAGTGATAGTCCTTACCCTGGCTACCTCGCAGAAACAGGTTCGACCAGGGCACCATGTGGATGTGCTTTTGTCAGCCTCAAGTGGCGATGTACGTACAGAAAAGACCACAGTGGCACAACCTGGACTCAGCCATTGCTACCGCACAACTGGGCAGACAATGGCGCTGGAGAGGAAAATACTTTTGCCTGTGCTTCTGTGTACCAGGCCTGCCTGCCATTTCATTGAATCCTTACAGTGACACTTGAAGGTAAGTGGTATTGTTGGTCTGAGTTTGCAAATGAGGAGTAAGGCCCAAGGGTTACTTACTCCTCATTTGTAAACTCAGGCCAAGGGAATTCAGGTTCAAGTCCCAAGGGAACCCACAACCAAGTCGGCCAGACTCCAGAGCTCCCCCCACCTCACCACACCTCAGTGAGGTGATAACTGTTTAACAGCTGGCCCCGATGAGTTGCCAATTCCTGTGTTGTAAACACTCCCCGCCACGGCCAATGTCAAGCTACCGTTTTGACATCACTGAATGTGTTGTCTGAAATGAGGGCGAGGCTATTTCCACCATGAAGATGCTATGGATGGAAGTAACCTCAGCAGCACTGATAAGAGTAAAAGGTAGCACAAGAATTAGGAAGTGATAAGTTTTGAAGACTTACTGTATTACCTTTGTTCTTTTTTACAACACTATTTATTTATTTATTTATTTATTTAGAGACAGAGTCTCGCTATGTTGCCCAGGCTGGACTCTCACTGGGCTCAAGCGATCATCTTGCCTCGTCCTCCCGAGTAGCTGGGATTATAGGTGTACACCACAATGCCCAGTGTACCTTTTAAAAAATATATAATTTACCGAATTGTAAGTTTCTTTAATTTGATTTTTAATAATGGTTGTGTTTAACAACTGTCTTGCAAAATTTTTGACAGTTTGACCACAGTTTGACCAACTGCTCTAAGCCCATTATGAGCCAACTCCAGCACACCACTGCCTCAGTGGCTCCTTTTAGAGCCATGGCACCCCAGACCCACTGTGTGATTTAAGCTACTTGGGTCATGCCTGCCCCACAGCTGTCTGTGCCAACTTTCCTCCCTGGGCTGAAGCCAACCTTCGCTGTTTTCTCTCTTTTTTTTGAGATGGAGTTTTGCTATTGTCACCCAGACTGGAGTGCAATGGCGTGATCTTGGCTCACTGAAACCTCTGCCTCCCAGGTTCAAGCAATTCTCCTGCCTTACCCTCCCGAGTATCTGGGATTGCAGGCCCCCACCACCACACCTGGCATATATATATATATATATATATATATATATATATATATATATATATGGTATTTTTAGTAGAGACGGGGTTTTGCCATTTTGGCCAAGCTGGTCTCGAACTCCTGACCTTAGGTGATCCACCCGCCTTGGCCTCCCAAAGTGCTGGGATTACAGGTGTGAGCCACCGCGCCCAATCTGTTTTCTCTTATAGGGATTCTATGAGAGAAAACAGGCCTTCCCAACCCCAGGGGCTAGTTCCAAAGCAAAGCTTTGAGGTGGATGGATTGCCTCAGGCCATCTCATCTTTCTTCAAGCTGCCACTGTCCCAGGCCCGCCTCCTCAAGAAACATCCCAGACTTTTCTTTCTTTCTTTCTTTTTTTTTTTTTTTTTTGAGGCAGAGTCTTGCTTTTTTGCCCAGGCTGGAGTGCAGTGACCCGATCTTGGCTTACTGTAACCTCTGCCTCCTGGGTTCAAGTGATTCTCCTGCCTCAGTCTCCGAGTAGCTGGAATTACAGACATGTGCCACCATGCCTGGCTAATTTTTGTATTTTTAGTAGAAATGGGGTTTTGCCATGTTGGCCAGGTTGGTCTCGAACTCCTGTCCTCAAGTGATCAGCCCCAGCCTCCCAAAGTGCTAGGATTATAGGCATGAGCCACCACACCCAGCCCTGTTGCTCAGACTTTCATCCCTTCTCAAACTCCACTCCTTCCGCCGCCAGCCTCCTGCACCCTCAAGATGGTGCCTGGCTGCCTGTCTGTGGCTACGAGTGAGTTTCCTCTCCCATGTGACCTTTCTTCTTGCATCAAATAGGGCCTTCGGGCCTGAGTAGTGGCTATTGAGGTGGTCATGCTCACATTCTGCCAGAGCGGTCCCCAGGGCCCCATGGACTCCCCCTCCCCTGTGTCCCCAGGCCTCACCATCTCTTCTGACAGGGCCTTCACCATCATCTTGCCCATCTTCCTGTTCATGGTTCGGGAAATCACTGCCCTCCACTTCTTCCCCAGCTTTTTGCCACTCTTCCCAGCATCCTCTGGGGTGGGGACACCTGAGTCATCTTCTGGAATCTGTGACAACAAAAGAGGCAATCCAGGGACCCTGGTGGTCCTGCCTGGGTCCGGGACTTGAGGCACAAGAGGTCTTGGGGTCACAGCAGAAGCTGGAGGGGGTGGAACTGTGAGACCTCCATCCCTTCCCCTCTTAGCCCCAGCCATGTCCTTAGCCCTATAAATTTATAAATAGTTTGCTATTTAATTTGTAATTGAAAGGAATGCTGGGGAGTGCTTGGTGTGGGGAGAGGTGGACCCTCTGTGTTAAAGGGGGCTTTGCCCCAACAATTCTATCTCCTCTTCACCTTTCTCCCTCCCACCCCCACTCCCCCACCCAGGGCCTGCAGCCAGGTCCCCCAAGGACACCCTGAAACTCACGTTATCATCCAGATTAAACTCCTTCTCGCTCACCACGGGGGAGCTGGGTTTGGATTTGGCAAAATCCTTGAAGCTGCTGGAGCGCTGAAGAGAGAGCTGGAAAAAGCGTGGGTATTGCAATCAGTGGGCTAAATGGCTGCCTGATGGCCCACATACTTGCCTCCCCCCATCACGCAATACCCACAGCTCAGAGCTGGCAGAGCCACATTGCCCCGAGAGCCCCAGGCTAGTGGGTGAAGCACCTTGATGTTCTTGGGGCTACCTGGTTTCATCCCATTCTTCACTCCAGCCCTGGCCACAGACCAAGCTCCTGACCTCAAGAGCTTCACACCTCAATCGGGCCTCAGACTTAGCCTGAAATTCCACCAATTCCTCAAGTTTGGTCCCCAGAATCCTGGAGTTAAAGACTACATGAGTCAGAGTAAATGTGTATCTACTACTAGAGACATACCTCAGCATTCACAAGCACATCGCCTGGTGTGTAACTGAGCAAATCCCTCCCAAAACCCGTGGCTCTGGCCTCCATGTCCTGGGTGTGTTCTGAGCCAGGTCCCCAGTCACAGTGATAGGAACAAACACACTGGTGTCTCTAGCCTGATGAATTTGTGTCCTAATAAGAGCAAGACAATCCGACTAGAAGCCAGCAAGACCTGGCATGACACTTTCTGGAAAACCACAGTAGAGGCTTACTCACAGGAGGGGCCCACAGATTTAGGACATACGTGATTGGGGCTAATTTGGTAGAAGGCACCATTTTCTCTTTATTCTCAGCTTTTAATCTTAGCCACTAATGTGATGAGCTGGCAACTGTGACGTTTGCCAGTGTTTGGACTTTTAGGTATGGCCTATTATTGTTTGTGGTTTGTGTTGATGAGATGGTTTTCAGGATATGAGTTTTTTTTTTTTTTGATAGAATCTCACTCTGTTGCCCAGGCTGGAATGCAGTGGTGCAATCTTGGCTCACTGCAACCTCTGCCTCCTGGGTTCAAGCAATTCTCCTGCCTCAGCCTCCCAAGTAGCTGGGATTACAGGCATGAGCCACTATGCCCAGCTAATTTATTTTTATTTATTCTTATTTTTAGTAGAGACGGGGTTTCACCATGTTGCACAGGTTGGTCTTGAACTCCTGACCTCAGGTGATCCGCCTGCCTTGGCCTCCCAAAGTGCTGGGATTGCAGGTGTGAGCCACCGCACCCGGCTGAGCTTTCTTAAATATATATGCGAGCACATGCAAGGTAGCAGCCAGAAACCAGGGCAAGGCAGGCAAGGGGGACAGGCCCTCGACACAAGAAGGTAAGGCTGAGCCTATATCAAGATAAACAGTCGAGCCCAGAAGATACACACAGGAACCAGGGTTCACAGATGGCCAGACAGATAGAGTGGGATAGACTGCAGACACCCGAGATAAGGGCTTGAGGAACTGAAGCCCCAAACCCACACAATGTTGAAGGTTTCACATCCTCTTTCCTACTAAAGGGGTTGTGTGTGTCCAGTGACAAACTCCCAGGGCAGGGGCACTATCACCTGCCCCCCACCAACACGCACACACAAATAATTGGCCCCAACTCCTGGGGACTGCAGTGTGGCAGCTTAGCACTCTTGATGGGTCTTGACCAAAGCCAAGTCAGCAATTAGGGGTCAGGGGTCACACATTCCTAAAAGTCACAGCGAGGTAGTTGATGAGAAACTAGGTCAGTGGTCAGGCCAAGCAGACGCTAGCACGACTGGGGCCTGATGGGTGGGGTGCCTGCAGCCTCAGTCAGAAAGCCTCTTCTGTGTTGCCTTGGGGAGCTGAAAAGGGGGCCATAGGTGGGTGTGAGGGGGAAGCATGACCACAGGGTGACCACTCTGGTTCACCTGCATCTCCTCCATCTTCCTTTCTTGGTTGTCCCCTTCCACTATTCTTTTCTCTTTTTCTCCCTTTCTTTCCCCTTCTCTCCTCCACCTTCCATTTATTTCCTCCTCTTGTATGGCTAGGATGCAGCTGCCTGGATAACTTCCTCCTCTTAGTATGGAAAAGAGGGAACGGAGAGAGGGTGGGCATCGGGCTGGCCTGGGCCCAAGGAGGGCAGGCTAGGCTGCTATTTATAGGCTGATGGGGCCTATTGTGGCCTTCTCTCCACCAACCCTCAGCCTGATCTGCAGACCAGGAGGCTAAGAGTCGCCCCCGAAACCCTAGGGACTGGTGAGGCTGGAAAGCAAGCAGGAGGGCAGGCATGGGGCCGGAAGTTGGCTTTGTTGGGGAAGAGTAAACTCACCGCCTGCCTGCCCTCTAATTGCAGCTCTTTCCCAAGGCCTTTTCCTGTCATTAATCTGCAGTCTGGGGGCTGGGAGGAGAGGCCTTTGGCTCCCAGGCCCTTGTGCGAGGGTCCCTCTGTCTCAGTTTTAGTCCAAAGCGGGAGGAGATAATCACAAAGGACTATAGAGATGGTGCTGGGTCTTGGGCCCAGTTGAACACTCTCAGCCCAGGGAGATGGAAAGGACGAACACATGTTCTTTGGGTGATAGAGTTTCAGGGCCCGCCAGGGTGGCATTTTGCCAAGCCTACCTCCAACCTCAGGGACAGCCCCAAATATCTTGACCGCCTTTCAGGGAGAGGTGACCCCCACTCAGGGTTGAGTTGAAATTCTTGAGCCTGGCTGGCTTTTCTGCTGGCTTCCCTTTGGGGTGAGGACTTCCTGGGAGTCATGCCTGACGGAGGAGGTGGTACCATACACTGTTGGCCCCCTTTTCACTTCATGGCTCAGGGGAATGTGTGGGCCTCTTGGAAAGAGCTACATTTCAAATGTATATTACATTTGAAATCTACTAAATATATTGTTGAGTATACATGTGTTATATTGTATATTACATTTGAAATATGCATTATTGAGTATATATGTATTGTATTGTATATTACATTTGAAATATATATTTAAATATATATTGAGTATATATATGTGTTGTATTATATATTACATTTGAAATATATATTGTATATATGTGTTATATTGTATATTACATTTGAAATATATATTGTTGAGTATATATGTATTGTATTGCATATTACATTTGAAATATACATTTAGTGTGCTTCAAATATATATTTAGTATATTTCAAACGTAATATACAACACATTTGAAATGTAGGGCCACCAAAGAGTATATATACACCATATGATTCCCCGTGTATAATTATAGTTCAAAGCCTGGCAGAACTCACCTATGCTGTTGTAAGTCAGGATAATGATTACTGTGGGAGAAAGGGGGCATGTAGTGACTGGCAGGGGCATGAGGGAAGCTTTCTCAGAAGTTCAACTCTGGGATGTGTGACCTCCAGCAAGTTATCGAACCTCTCTGAAGCCCACTTCACATCAGGGCAAGTGTTCCCATCTTGGTTCTGCCACTGACTGTGTAAACTGGGTATGTTTCTTAACTTCTCTAGGTTTCTGTTTCCTCATTAGTGGAATGAAGACAAAAGCACTGACCTCATCTGGCTGTTGTGAGGATGAAATAAGCGAGTACGCATACAGTGCTTGGAACATTGTCTGACACAGCAGTCCCTTGTGGAATGTCAGTTTATGCTTACTCTTTCCTACAACCTACCTCCAGCCTCTTACCCTGGGCATTTCCCCACCCGGAATACTCTGCCCTTCTCTCTGTCAGCTGTAGTTTCTCCCCCTTCCAATGTAAGTGGAAAACCCGCAAATGCCCATCATCTGTAGAATGGATAAATTAATTGTGGCAGAGTCACACAAAAGAATAGTACCCAGGACGGAGATAGAAAGGTTCCCAACAGTATGGATGAGTGTCACAAACATATGGTTGAGTAAAGGGGCCGGCCACCAAAGAGTATATATACATGATATGGTTCCCCCTGTAAGTTCAAAGCCTGGCAGAGCTCACCTGTGCTGTTGGAAGTCAGGATAGCAGTTGCCCTGGGGGAAAGGGGGCGTGTAGTAACTGGCAGGGGCATGAGGGAAGATTCTAGACTTCTGAGAGTGTTGTTTCTTGATCTAACTGCTGTCTACATGGGGATGTTCACATTACAGAAACTCATTCGGTGGAGCAATTATGATTTATCCACTTCTCTGTATGGATATTATACTTCTATAGAAAGATTTTTCAATTCCAGCTTAAAAGGCAACATCCATGCAGAAACTATGCCCTGATCAATCTCTCAGAGGTCCACACCACCCCAGCCAGCAACCTCTTCCCTCACTTCCTGAGCAAACTTGGCTTTCCCCAGTGGTCTCCTGAGCCACTCCCTCTGCTCCTTCAGGGTACCAGGCATATACTGAGCACCCTGTGAGCTCTAGGCCCCGCCTCTGTATGTGTGAGAATCCAGCAATGAGGGTCTAAACACCTCCCG
Source organism: Mandrillus leucophaeus (assembly GCF_000951045.1). Lineage (NCBI taxonomy): Eukaryota > Metazoa > Chordata > Mammalia > Primates > Cercopithecidae > Mandrillus > Mandrillus leucophaeus. The sequence continues at coordinate 3,535,737 of NW_012103576.1, forward strand.
CATGCCCGGCATCCTGCCAAGCACTTCATGTGTGCCAGCTCACTCCAGCCTCATTGCAGCTCTGCATCATATTCACACCTCAAAGCAGAGGAGACCAAGATGCGAAATGAAGTGCCCTAGGCAGGGTGGCGCAGCTGGTCTCAGGAAGAGCAAGCATCCAAACCCAAGTCTGTGACTCTGAAAGCCCAAGTATATTGCTGTGCTCGTGCTACCTCAGAGGTCATGCTGTTGCTCTGCCCCACCAGTGTAGAAGTTAGCAGTGGATTGAGAATAGTGGTGATGGCATGCAGGTGGTTTTTGAACAGAGCTCCAAGGAAAGCAGGTGGGAGTGCAGAGGGGGAAGGGCTCAGGCGGGGCTTCGTGGAGGAGGTGCATTTGAGCTGGGCCATGCAGGATTTCTCCAGGTGGAGCTCGGAAGGGTTTGAACAAGAATGAAAGTTTGAGATGTTGAGAGCATGGTGATGGGATGGTGGGTGGTGGAGTAGAAAAGGCTGTGGAAGGCTCTTGCCAGCCAGGCCAGGGGCATGTATCCTGTGGGCAGTGAGGAGCCACTGAAAATACAAAGTGCATGCTGGTGGGGTGGTGGTGGTGGTGGGGGGGTTATACTAGAGGTGTGCTGTAGGAAGGGAGAAAGCAGGGATGTGGTAGAGTAGAAGCATCCTTAGGGGAAGCAAGTCCAGGAAAAATCCCTCTCCACTGCCTATACCCCAACACTGGCCTTTGGGTGAAATCAGATCAAAGGGCTCGCAGAGCAAAAACTTGAAGGAAGTGAAAGTCTCCAAAGGGCAGCTAAGAGGTCTGTCTCCCAACCCTGGGGCCTCTCCAATCCTTCATGATCCATGGGAGGCGCCGTGTCCTAGCCCTACCCTTCTAGAGGGCCCGCACCCTCGTCTGCTTTGCTGGCTGGAAGGTCACTCATTCCACAACTATCTGGGTCTGCCCCACGGAACTCTCCTGCTGATAGGTTGAATCTTTTATGCTCATCAGACTCTTCCAGCGCCTTTGAGATCAACAGGGGGACAAGAGAGTGGAGAAAGAAGGGGTCAAGACTCTGGAGTCAGACAAATCTTGGCTTGGATCCCTGCTCGGCAGCTTCCCAGCTGTGTGACCTTCATCAAGTTGCTTCACCTCTGTGAGCCTCAGGTGTCAAATAGGGATAATGACAATATCTGCCCCTACCTCACCAGGTTGTCGTGGGGAGTGAACAAACTTAGAGATGCACAGCACCATACCTGGCATCCGATGAGCCCTCACTCTGTGGTGGTTCTTGGTACTATTAAGTCTTCTGTTCTCTGCGCCAGCACTGGGGGCATGGTTCATTCTTCTTTGCAGTGTCTCCCTATCCCCACCCATGCCTACAGCAGGCACCCCCTTGTGTGCACGTGCACACATGCGACAGGGTACTCTCACATCTATTCTTTTGGGTGATCTCTACAGCCTCTTGAGGGGGGCAGATTAGGAGTTATCCCCCTTTTCAGAGGCGAGGAAACTGAGGCCCAAAGAAAGTCAATGAGCTGTCCAAGGTCCTGGTAGGATTCCAGCTCAGCTTTCTTGCCCCCGTCTGGCACATTCTCCATTGGCAGCCCCAAGAGGAGAAGCAGGGGCAGGAGAGAGAGGCCTCTCTTGCCTTTGTGCTTTCCTCTCCACCACGTCATCTCAGCCTCTGAGAGGAAGGGACTAGCAGTGATGGAGCCAGTCCACTGCCTCTGGGCCTGGGGAAGATGCTCTGTACCTTCTGGAAGCTTGGGTTTTTGGGTGGCATTTCCACAGTCTGGGGCTAGCAGAGTGTGTGGAGGCAAGCTCATTCCAGCTCTGGAGGCTGGCACCAGCTCTGGCAGAGTTTGAGGTGGGGTTTGCCTGGACTACCCTCCCCAAAAGGACCCCTTAAAGGACATGGGCTTCAGAGAGCCCCATGGGCCTTGCTTCTCCTGGGAGAGACCTGGGGAAATCCCAGGGACCCACCTGCCTGCTGAACACAGAATTTGGGTAATTGAAGCTGGGAAAGAAAAAGGGGACTTCTGGCTTTGTGTGCCCCTAGGTACGTCCTCCTGATGTGGCACGGGGTCCCAGTGTCAAAGTGTAAGCTCTTTCTCACACTTTCCTCCAGCTCACTGCCCCTGTGGTGTGGTTTGAGGCCTAGCAGTGTCTATAGAGCAGTCTCTGTTTCCCACCCCCACCAGTCAGAGAGCAAGGGGAAGTGACCCTGCTCGCTTAGGAGTGGCAACCAATGGCAGGCCTGCTGGGCCTAGTGCTGCGCAGGGTTTGGACGGGGATGACAGAGCCCGTGTGAAGATTCATGAACCTCCCCCCTCCCCCGCCCACCACCACTGCAACCTTAGAGAAGCAGCTGGGGTGGGGAGAATACAGCCGGAAGTGGCAGCCACCCCAGGACCTGAGAGCTGGGGCAGGATGCACACCCCAGTGCCCTGAGTCTCAGTCTTTCAGCTGCCTTGGCTTCCATCTCTGAGCTGCTCCCCTGACAAAGGGGATCCACCATAGGGCACCTGGGCTGAGCTCCAGGGAAAACTGGCGGGGGACAGCCTGGGCCTCTTGGACCTAATTCAGGCCTGCTTTGGGACTGTCCTAGCATCCCACTGGATGTGTAGGATATACTTGCTGACTGTCTGGGAGAATTCTTCAATCGAATTAAAGAATTAGGTCTAGAAATCCTCAAACCCAAACAAAGAAATCTGGAAATCTTCAAATTCAACCACGAAATCCTAGATCTGGCAGAGTCCAAGGAATCTTCCAGTCCAGTCTCTGTCCCAGGAGGATGAACACCTCAGCTATCCATGACAGTTGTTTTTCCTCCTGGTCTTTAAAATCCCCCCTCCTCAGCCTTCACTCCTACTCACCACCTCAACTTCATTTCTCATTCCCCACCCAGGAAGAACCTGTATGCCCCTGCATTCCACTGCACTTTCGGACGCCTTTTCCCCCAAGACTGGAATGGCGTCAGGCCCCATCTCCAGGTTGGCTCCATCTCTGGTGGGGCCTGGGAGCTACCACAGAGCTGAGCCAAGTGGGCAGGGTCTGGGCCATGGCCAAAGTGGAGGAGGGGGTAGCGGTCCTGTGAGCATCATGGCTCCAAGCTGGGCAGCCCAGCGGGGCCCTTTGAGTGAGATGGCTCCTGAGAGGCTGTGGCCGGGGCAGAAGTGGTGGCAGGACCAGCGTAGAGGGGAAAGAATTAAGTACAGGCTTAGGGTTCAGCTTGAGCATTGTATTTTGTCATTCTCAAATTCTAGTCTAAGATTCTGGCCCATAATTTTAGATCTTTTTTCCGATCCTTCTAGGGTTGAATTGCATGACTCTAGACTTCTAAGGATCTATTCTGTAACTCTTTTGCTCCAGAATTTTAAACATCTCTTCTGTACTTCTGTTACTCTTGTAACCTTTGGGTCCCTGTCCCGTTGCCCTCTAGGTGAGTGGCCCTCACCTACAGACTCAACATATGGCCTTTGGCTCTTCCCACTTCCAAGAGTCTTGGAGGGGATGGGTCGAGAAAGCAGAGCAAAGGAAGATGTGAGTTCCCAAAATGCTCCTCACCTTTTTCTTCTGAGTGGGCTCCTTCTCACTGGCATTGGAGGGCTTGCGGCGAAGCATGGTCCTCCACCCTGGGAGACTCCGTCCCTGCTCTCCTAGGTGTCAAGATGCAGAGGCCTCTTGCTCAGCCTTGCCAGTACTGCCTGGGGACACGGCATGAACCGAGCCTTCAGCTGACACTCTGACTGCTGCAGTGGCAGCTTGGGGGTGCGGGCCATGGACACCCGGCGGCAGCAGCATACAGGAAGCCCTGACACGTGACCTACTCTTACAGCAATCGCAGCCCCTGCCGGCCCCTAGGGAGGAAGGAAGTCCAAGCTTCAGTCTCCAGAGATTCTGATGCAGACGGCTCTTGGGTTGAACAGTCAGAGAAAGTCCCTACCTTGTTGTCTCATGTCAATCATCATCAGTCCTTCTGCTCCATCCTCCCAGAGGTGGACAATCAACTCGACATTATATGGCGTACCCAAGCCCTTTATCTCACTGACCAGAATCCAGAAACCAGAAGTTGGATCATCTGCCTGTTGGATCAATGCTCCTGGTCAACTCGCATCTGCAAGGTCGTCACTGCCATCACTACCACTACCATCACCCCTGTGACCATTACCACTGCTACCATCACTCCTATCAATAGCCATCACCATACAGCCATCACCCCTACAGCCATCAGGCCTGCAGCCATCCCCACTGCCATCAGCACACCTATAGCCATAGTCACTACGGTAATCACCTCTACAGTTGACATCCCTCAGCCATCACCTCTACAGTCATCACCATTGCTGCTATCACCCTTCCAGCCATCATCCTTACAGCTGACACCCTTCCGGACATTACAACCAACCACACCCATGATCCTCTCACCCCTATAACCATCGTCCCTACAGTCATTGCTCCTACAACAATCATCACATCCGTGCAGTCATCAGCCCTGCAGCCATCACTCCTACAGCCATCAGCACACCTAAAGCCATCATCACTAGAGCAGTCACCCCTCCAGTCAATACCCTCAGCCAGCGTGAGTATATTTATCACCGCCACAGCTGAAAAGCACTTGAGCCAACTCCACGCCTCTAGCAAGTATCCTATTCAACAGGCATTTATCAAACACCTATGCAGTATATTCACTTTGTGAGCTATCTGTGGCAGATTTTAATAACTTTAATAACTTTCTGCTATTACAGAAGCAATTTTTATTTGTGATACAATTTCACAAACACATAAACAAAAAAAATTTCAAAATTTCCCGTCATTGTCCTCTATACTGTTTTAAGCATCTATCTACTCTCTGTCTATACACATTTTTTTTCTTTTTACAAAAATCATACTGCTCAGAAAACAGATAATTGATTTGGGGAGAAGGGGAGGGGAGAGAAGGGAAGGGAGAGATCACACAGGGTAACAGGAAGCTTTTAGGAGTGATGACTATGTTCACTGTCTTGACTGTGGTGGTGATTTCATGGGGGAATACACATGTCAAAACATATCAAATTGTATACTTCAAATGTGTGCAGTTTATTTAGCTCCATTTATACCTCAATAAAGCTGTTTAAATTTTTTTTTTAATTAAAAGGGTCATAATTCACACTATTGGTGTCTGCTTTTTCACACTAAGCACAATATCTTTTTTTTTTTTTTTTTTTTCGAGATGGGGTCTCTCACTCTGTCTCCCAGGCTGGAGTGCAGTGGTGTGATCTCGGCTCACTGTAACCTCTGCCTCCTGAGTTCAAGCGATTCTCGTGCCTCTGCCTCCCAAGTATCTGGGACTATAGGTGCGCACCACCCTGGCTACTTTTTGTATTCTTTGTAGAGACGGGGTTTCACCATGTTGCCCAGGCTGGCCTCAAACTCCTGGTCTCAAGTGACCTCTTTGCCTCATCCTCCCGAAGTGCTGGGATTACAGGCGTGAGCCACTGCGCCAGCTGAACACAGTATCAAGATTGTCTCATGCTATGAAATATTCTTCAACTACATGATTTATAACGGCTGCGGAACATCCCATTGTGTGGATGTGCCATGCTTATTTCACCAAGCCCCTGCTGATGAACTTGGGTTGGCTTAGATTTTTAAATTATTCATTGAACATACTTATGATAAATATTCACATCCATAGTTTTTTCTTTGGGGGAAATACCCAGAAGAGAAATTGCTGGGGTCAAAGGTATGCACATTTTTAAGGCTTTCGAGTCTGTGGTACTTGTGAAATCCTGGGCTGGTCCACCCCTGCTCCCAAGATGTTCTTGTGACTTCCTCCTTGATTCTGCTTTATGCCCTCTGACCATCCAACCTTCAGGGTGAGCTCAGGGAAGATAAGATCTTTCTTCCCTAAGCTGTAACCATACATTCTTTGGCCTACTCAGCCTGCCAGGCAGACTCATGAAAAGATTCCACACCCCAGATCTCCTCCCCACTGGCCTGTGTTTTCCACCCTGAAAGTCCCTCCCAGGCGGCCCAGGGGCACCAGCAATCATGGTAACTGGTTAAGGCTTTTTGGTATATGCAGTAGACTGGCAGCTGTGTAGGGAACCCATCGGGCCTTTGGGGCTCTGCGTGACCAGGGGCAGGAGGGCAGCCCCAGAGGGTTCTGGGATTGGAGACACCACTGTAGTGGCCTGGGGCACCTGGAGCCAGAGCTGTGAGGGAGGAAGCAGGTCGCAGAATCTTCCGGGCCTGCGCAGCGGCTGCGTCCCTGGCCGCCTCGCAGGATGTGCCCGCTTCCTGTTTGCTCAGCGCCAGCAGCGACCGAAGATCACACACTAACCGCAGAACCTTCAAAGGCGGCCAGCAAACCAGGGCACAGGGCTGGGGAGGCTTGGGAAAAGGCAGTGAGGGGGAGGTGAGGGTGCCTCGGAGAGAAATACAGAGAGGTGACCAGCTCCCAGGACAGAAGGGAGCAAGCGTTTTCAACGGCTTCCTTCTTTCTCCTTTTCAGATCTGTCTCCTCTGATCAGCAACACTTCTTCCCCGCCACTTGGGGACCGGAGCCAGTGGAGGTGGAGTGTCCAGGACCCCCCCCCATTGGGACTTGCCTTCCCCCAGCTTTTCTCTTCCAACAGATTGCCTTGGCTGAATCCCAATAGGCCAGGTCCTTGCTGCCTAATGACCCTTAAACACGTGTTTAATAGATTTTCCCTTCTGGGGAACATATTTGCATTTCACAGGTTATGTTGTTTGAGGTACACAGAGCCCTCAGCTAAGGAAGTGATACGAGTCAGTAGTTCAGGGAACAAGGTCATCTTAAACTTGATAATGGGCCAGCAAGCAGGACCTAGGAACTTGCTGTGGGCACAGACTTGTGCTAGACCCCAGGAGGAGGTACAAAATAAATAGCCATCAGGGCCCCTCGTACCTGGGAGCTGACATCCTAGGTGGTGTGGCAAGCTTACATTTGCCCAGCACTTGTTGTTTACCAAGTACTACATTAAGCACTTGACAGATGTTTAATCCTACCACAACCCCGGGAGGCAAGTAGTTTAGTATAAAGATGCACCCAGAAGTATAGATTTGGGGCAGAAGAACCTTGATTTAGTGCCAATACTGCAGGATTGCAGGGTGTGCATGTGTGTGTGTGTGTGTTTTGGGATTCCACTGATAGTGAAATCAACCTGAACCCTCAGAGGGTGGATGTAGCTCTACCAAAGACACAAAGGTCATCGTAGGCCACATTCAGATAAAGCAGCTCCCATACCAGCACACTCCAAGTATTTTTAATTTTAATTTTAATTTTATTTTATTTTGAGAGTCTCACTCTGTCGCCCAGGCTGGAGTGCAGTGACATGATCTCGGCTCACTGCAACCTTCACCTCCCAGGTTCATGCCATTCTCCTGCCTCAGCCTCCCGGGTAGCTGAGACTACAGGCGCCTGCCACCATGCCCGGCTAATTTTTTGTATTTTTAGTAGAGACGGGGTTTCACCATGTTAGCCAGGATGGTCTTGATCTCCTGACCTCGTGATCCGCC
>NW_012103576.1:3543286-3544873 GCF_000951045.1 Mandrillus leucophaeus
GGGTTTCACCATGTTAGCCAGGATGGTCTTGATCTCCTGACCTCGTGATCCGCCCACCTCGGCCTCCCAAAGTGCTGGGATTACAGGTGTGAGCCACTACACTCGGCCAAGAAATTCTTATTTAGTAGATGATCACGAGTGGGATATTTGGGGCAGGTGGGATCCAGAGCATGCACAAAAGCGTCTCTCACTCTCTGAATGGATATATTTCTGATTTGAGACAGTAAGAGTTTGGATAGTGAGAGATACCTATATCTGGAAAAACCTCCACAAAGATTCTTTAAGTTGTAATTAATTAATTTGAGACAGGTTCTCCCTTTGTTGCCCAGGCTGGAATGCAGTGGTGTGGTCACAACTCGCTGCAGCCTCAAACTCCTGGGGCTCATGATCCTCCCACCTTAGCCTTCCGGGTAGTTGGGACTACAGCCACATGCCACCATTCCTGAGTTTTTGTTTGTTTGTTTGTTTGTTTTTTGCCTGTGTTGCCCAGGCTGATCTCGAACTCCTGGCCTCAAGTGATCCTCCTGCCTCTGCCTCCCAAAGTGCTGCAATTACAGGTGTGAACCACTGCACCTGGCCCCCAAAGATTCTTAATTCCACTCCCCCACCATCCCCACATCTAGCTGAAAATTATTATACTTCATGGCAGGCAGTGGGCTTTACAACAACCTGGTAAGTCAGGCACTACTGTTATCCCCATTTTCCAGGGAGGAAGCTGAGGCCCAGAGGAGTTAAGTGAATTGCCCACACAGCTAGTAAGCAGTAGATCCCAGTGTTAAATGCAGGTCTGGTCTTGGCCAGGGCCCACACTACTAACCAGTCAGCTGAAGTGCCTCTGATGCAGAGTTCCTGAACGGGGAGGTGAGATAATTATGGAGCTTGCAGCCTTCTCTTGGCACCTGATGCTGGTTTGGGTACCACACTAGGTGCCACAGAACCACCTTGAAGCAGGCCCAGAGGGGAGTGAACAGGAAGGGGAGGATATCTGGAAGTCGCATCACGTGTGCAAAGCTGCAATAGCTAGGGTCGATTAAGTGGGGGTGAAGTATAGGGAAGTCGTTGTCAACGTGTGAAGTACTAAACTCCTGTCACATTTAGCCTAGGTGATTGGGGTGGGGAAGCAAGTGGTATGAATGATGGGGAACAGATAAATGCAAGGTTTTAGTTTATTCCAAGGAAGGAATTTTAACTATTCAGATGGCACTAGTTCAGCTCTAGTAAGTAATGATCTCTCCATCTCTTGAAATATTCAAGCAGGCCGGGCACAGTGGCTCATGCCTGTAATCTCAGCACTTTGGGAAGCCCAGGTGAGTGGATAACCTGAGGTCAGGAGTTTGAGACCCACCTGACTAACATGGTGAAACCCGTCTCTACTAAAAATACAAAAATTAGCCGGGCATGGTGGCACATGCCTGTAATCCCAGCTACTTGGGAGGCTGAGGCAGGAGAATCGCTTGAATCTGAGAGGTGGAGGTTGCTGTGAGCCCAGATCACACCACTGCACTCCAGCCTGGGCAACAAGAGTGAAACTCCATCTCAAACAAACAAAAACAAAAACAAAAACAAAACAAAACAAAACCAAAAAAA
>NW_012103576.1:3544938-3562356 GCF_000951045.1 Mandrillus leucophaeus
AAAAGAAAAAAGAAAAATAAATATCCAAACAGAGGCCACATAGTTTCTTGAAAATACCTGGACATTTCCAAGGTGAAGCCCATTTTAGTAGCCCGGCCCATTAGCAAATTTAATGGTGGTCATTTTAGGCAGGGAGGGCAGAAAGAGCAAAATTGCAGGAGGGAGAAGGTGGGTAGAGGAAAGCAAGGAGACAAGGGCAGGAGACTCTTCCACCCATTCCTCATGCCCACATACAACACACACAGAGTGGGCAGCTGATGGCAGGGGCTGATGGGAGGGGAGGGAAAGACAGTGATCTTTGGAACTCTGAACTCGTGATAAGGTCTTGGTTTTAAAACAAAACCAAAAACACCTGCTGGTAGCTCTGTCAAGTACCATTAGAAGAGGAGGCTGGACTTTGGTGCTCAGATTAAAACACACTCATGACTCACTGGTGTGGGGGGCACTTTCTATGGGGGACAAGTAAGTGCTGGGCTACTCTGCATAAATCTCTGTCCCAAGGTTACACGGACAAATGTCTCTGATCAGTGGGCCCCTGCCCCATGGGGACAATTGTCCAGGGCTCCAGGGAAGAGGAGGAGCAGAACACCTCTCAGAAATGGAGTCAGGTTGTCCTGACTGGATTCAGATTGTTGTATGGTCAGCTATTGGCTGCATAACCTTGGGCAAGTGATGTCACCTGCAATGAGCTTTAGTGAAGACGGTAACAGTGATAATGTATAATGTGGGCCTTTCCTATGGGTGTGACTAGGGTTACTACTCAGGTGACATGCATAGAGGGAGTGCTCTTAGCCCAGTGCCCAGCTAGTAGAAAGTGCTGGGTACCTGGTGAGTGACTCCACATCAGTTCACTTCAGGCTCCACCTGGAGTTTCTCCCCTCGCTAAACATAGGAAGACCTTGGTGACTGTTTGGAGCTGCTGCCTTCTCCCTTGGTGTCCCCTTGGAACCTTCTTCTTCTTCTTCTTCTTTTTTTTTTTTTTTGAGACAGAGTCTCACTCTGTGGCCCCAGGTTGGAGTGTAGTGGCAAGATCTCGGCTCACTGCAACCTCCACCTCCTGGATTCAAGCAATTCTCTTGTCTCAGCCTCCCAAGTAGCTGGGATTACAGGCGCCTGCCACCACGCCCAGCTAATTTTTGTATTTTTAGTAGAGACAGGGTTTCACCATGTTGCCGACCATGTTGCCAGACCAAGCTGGTCTTGAACCCCTGACCTCAGGTGATCCACCCTCCTCGGCCTCCTAAAGAGTTGGGATTATAGGCGTGAGCCACCGCGCCCGGCCTGGCACCTGCTTCTATGTCTCTTGTGGTCCGCATCCGAATCTCTGCCAAATGACCCTGTGGCCCATATCCTATGTCTCCACCTTGTCAAGGGCACATCCGTCAGCCCAAGTTGTTCTAGAACAAAAGAGGTGTGACAAACAAGAGGGCATGAAGCTGCCTGGAACCCTCTGGGAGAGAAACCAGCTTTTCAGCTTTGTGGCCTTGCCACGGACCACTGGGGCTTTCTCAACCACCCATCCTACCCGACTTAAGCTGCTTGCTCAGTTCCTGTTTCACAAAGAAATAAGGAAGTGAAGAGATGGGCCGGCCTCTGGGCAAAGGCTAGCTGGGTAGGGGTTTGGGGAGCACCTCCCCATCCTGGCTGTGACGAGCCATGAGGGGCAGGAACGGACAAGGAGGAAACAATTGCTACTGAATCTTTCACATTTCTTTTTTTTTTTTTGGTGCCAAGAGTGCCCAACCACTGATTTGAGGAAGCAGCCAGTGAGTTGGTAAAATTCACTGCTGACGTGGTTTAGCTGGCTGAAGAGTAGCCAGCCCAGCCCCTTCTGAGGTCCCAACTCATACACAGCTGGAACCAGTTGACTGGCAAATGAGCAAAGGTTGACTTAGTTATTTAAAAAAATGAACTGTTAAGTGATTCACACCTGTAATCCCAGCACTTTGGGAGGCCAAGGTGGGAGGATCGCTTGAGGCCAGAAATTTGAGACCAGCCTAGGCAACATAGAGAGACACCATATCTACAAAATAAAAATTAAAAAAAAAAATTAATCGGGCATGGTGGTGCATGCCTGTAGTCCTAGCTACTCAGGAGACTGAGGTGGGAGGAGCGCTTGAGCCCAGGAGTTCAAGGTTATAGTGAGCTATGATGGCGCCATTGTACTCCAGCTTGGGTGACACAGCAAGACCCTCTCTCTAAAAATAAAAAACAAAAAAACAAAAGGACGATTTGTGTATGTACGTATCTACCTATCATCTTACCTATGCACTTTTCTATTCGGATTTGAAGCTTGAAGGAACGTAGCTCAACACTGCCATCACCATTGTTGTCATAGCTGTGTGACCTCCAACAGGTCTCCTTGGGTCTCAGTGGGTCATTAGAGGCAGTAAGGGAGTGACAGAAGCACACACTGAAAGCAAGAGCGGAGCCATTGAAGAGCTGAGTCAGTATGCTGCGATTTAGTCCTTGCTCTGGCCCCAACGGACTGTGTGACCTTGGGCAAGTCCCTTCCTCTTCCTGGGTCGCTGTTGAAGTTTCCCCATCTGTACACTGAAAGGACTGCACCAGGGTTGTGTGTGTGTGTGTGTGTGTGTGTGTGTGTGTGTGTGTGTGTTTGGTCATGGAGCTCCTATTCAGGATTGGCTCTGGAATTTTGGGGGCCTTGTGCAAAATGAAAATGCCCGGTGCCCCTTGCTTAAAATTATCGAGAATTTTGAGACACTGACAGGCAAGCATTAAACCAAGCATGGGGCCCTTCTAAGCACAAAGAAGGAATGCACAGGTCCTACACCCGTGAAGCTGGCCCTGCAACTACTTCAAGTACAATTTTATGGGAAGCCCATCAGGGCTACTTCGTGCAGCAGCTGTTTTCCTCGACAGCCCCTGTGGTGTTTCTGAGGCATCTCAGGCTCCTGGGAGCATAGTTGGAGAGACATAAACTAGATGTTTGCTCCAGAACCTTTCTAGTTTCGACTATTTATATATAAAACTTGGATCCCAGACCTTTTTCTTACCTACCTGCAAAGTTGAAGCTGAGTTGAACTCGTGCTGGGCAAATAACAGCAATATCATTTCTTGTCTGTGTGGCTTCCTGGTTTAGAGTGCTGCCACATCCGGGTCTCATGAGCTTCTCACTGTAACCTCACCAAGAAGGCAGTATGGGAGATTCCAGAAGGGATAACTGAAGACCAGAGAGAGGTGACTTGCCCAAGGCCACACAGCTGGCACAAGTGGGACTCAAATCCCAGAATCTTAACTCCTAGGAAAAGGGGCTTTTCCACATGGCCCACTCCCCAGGCAATCAGCAGGCGAGGAGAGGTTTGCTAAGCCCCATCCTCCAACATTAAAACAAAGTACTAGAGCCCAAGGGGACAGTTCCTAATGATCTTTCATTCCTAACGATGTCACAAGAGTCCCTGTGTATCAGCCCTGGTGTATGTGCCCTGAATGTTTTCCTGCCTGACCTAGAGTTAACCCCTTAAAGTAGGAATGGTCAAGGCTGGCCATCTGGGTCCCAGGGGAGGGAGGAGCTGGGGTGACTGTGAGCCCTCGTTCCAGCCACGTTCCAGGGCTGGGTTCTTCCTCCCAGAATGGTAAGCTGGAAGGGGCAGTTAAGGGGAATCAGATATGAGGTGGAGTCCTGGGTCTCGCACTGAGGAAAAAAGCACATGAGCTGCCTCGGGCCAAAAGGCCTGTGTGAGGGTGTTGGTCAGGTGCCTGGTCTTGCCACCCATGACCTGCCAGAACCCCAGGAGCAAGTGTCAGCGTACAAAGGGAAAGGTCTGGCAGGGTCTGGGGAGGCATTATGGTGTGGATCTGCTTCTCACCAGTGGTGTGATCCTGCTTGAGCCTCAGTTTTCCCATCAGTAAAATGATGAAAGCCATACCACTCGCCCTTTATTTTATTATTATTATTATTTTTTGAGACGGAGTCTTGCTCTGTTGCGCAGGCTGGAGTGTAGAGGCACGATCTCAGTTCACTGCAACCTCCGCCTCCTGGGTTCAAACGATTCTCCTGCATCAGCCTCCCGAGCACCTCGGACTATAGGTGTGTGCCACCACGCCCAGCTAATTTTTGTATTTTTAGTAGAGACGGGGTTTCGCCGTGTTGCCCAGGCTGCTCTCAAAATCCTGGCCTCATGTGATCCTCCCATTTCAGCCTCCCAAAGTGCTGTGATTACAGGAGTGAGCCACCACACCTGGCCAGGACTCGCCCTTTCTTGAGAGTGGATTCTAGAGTCCTCTGACTGGTTTAAATCTGGCTTTTTTCATTTACCTAATGAAAAAAGTGACTTAGAGCCACTCTCTATGGGCCTCACTGAGTTCCCTCACTTGTAAAATGGGAATAAGTAAAGGCCCTTCTCAGAGGTTGTGAGGATTAAATGAGAAGATGCATGGAAAGCTTCTTGCATGGTGGCACATAAACACTCAGTAAATGGTAGCCATGATCATGATGATGGTGATGATGATGAAGGTGATGATGACTTTAATTCTATTAGTAGTCCCTGTCTGTGTGGGGTTAGCAGGTGAGGGAGCAAATGACTTAGCAAACAGAGGCTCATCTTTGGGTACTCAGTAAGGCTTGGTCAAGGCTGGGGCCTCTGGATGCAAGCATTGGTGATGGTAACCATCACAGGTCACCCTCACCCTCAGCAGACTAGGCCTGATGGTTCCAGGCCAGGAGACTTTTCTGCCTGGTGCCTTTGCCTGGCACCCTGCACCCAGAACCTTGGGTCTTTCCTTCCACCAACTGTGCGCTGCTTGGCAAAGGTGCTAGCCCCAACTTTTCTGGACTACATTTGACAAGTTTACCAGTGTAGGGCTCCTTTCTCTCCCCTCCACAAGGTTACAATACCTTTTTAGCACAGGCTGGAGGTTGGCTGATTGGGCGTGGTGTGCACGTGCATCTGTGCACATGCGCACACATACTCACATGCATGCCCCCACACACACTCTCAAGCCCACGTGCTCCCCTGCTGAGCTTCTAGGAGCCTCATGTCCCCACCCCCACTGCACCCTCTCTTCTTCCTCCCCCACCACAAAAGCCACAGGTGACAGCAGTCTCTGGCAACACAGCAGACACAAGGCAAAACCCAGAGGCAAGTGTCTTTGTTAGACTGTTTTAAACGTCTTAGCAGGATGTGGACCCAGGTGGCTAACGGCCAATTTGGCCGGAGCAAATTCTTCTCACCACAGTGGGTTCAGAGAATGAGGAGAGGGCTGGGAGGTGGGCTCAGGGACTCTGCATGATGCTGAAGGGTGAAAGAGCTGGAGTGCCGGTTCATCTGGCCCCATCAGCTCTCAACCAAATGTATGTGTCCTTGGGCAAAACCCATCCCCTGTCTGAAGCTCAGTTTTCCTGTCTGTAAAATGGAGAAACCAGATACTGTCCACACAAGGTGAAGGGGCATCCAAGAATGTGGGAGGATTTAACAGCATTGTAGCTGTGGCTGCACTTTGGAAAGTTCAAAGGGCTCCTTGAATGCCAGGGAAGTCTAGAATAGTGACGCGCTCCGGCTGCCCAAGTTTGTTTTCCAACCTCTGGTAGAGTCATATTCCAGAGTGCCTCGCCGCATTCCCTCCTACTCCACAGCCAAATTCCTGTGGCTTAACTCCCTCTGCCGTTACTTGGCATAGAGCCCACCCAGGGTTTAGGAATGATGGGTTCACATGTGGGGGGTTGCTGTTTCATGCCCTGACTGGGTGGGAAAAGCTCTGGCTATACCCAACAGGTGGTGATAGGTTTGGACTCTCCTGGGACCATGGCACCCTGGGGTGGTAGGGGCATTGCTCTCTTGGGGTTTTGTTTGGCGGGAGGGGAGCAGCTGTAGCAATCTGTGTTAGGTTATAGGTTAGGCCTACTGAGATCACAGGAGAGAAGAGACCAGCTGGCTCTCCTATCTCGGGGCCTGGGGTTAGGAGCCCAGGGTGCAGTATACAACCCCGGGGTGCAGGGAGGTATCGTCTGGGGCCAAGAAGCCCTGTGTTCCTGGGGCCTGGTCTTGGAGAAGGAGGATGAATGCAAAGGTTTCCAGGTGATGGGCCAGCAGGGACCCTTGGGGTATGTTCGGTGCAGGGTGAGGGCATCTAAGCAAGGGAGCCCCCCATCTAGATGGAGGGTTACCAGGGTAGTCTGGAGCCTCTAGACACTCCAGCCGAGGATGGCAAGAGTGGAGACCACTAACACAGAGGCCCAGGAGGTGGTGTCCGGGGCCCCGGCGGCCAGGGGCTCTGTGTGCTGTTGAAGCCACTTGAACTCCTCCAGCAGCTGGCGCCTCTGCAGCTCTGGACCCACCTTCTCCCGGATGGTCTGGTAGTAGCGATTCAGGTACTGGAGCTGCGAAGGATAGAAGGGGTGAGAGCCTCTCCAAGCCAAGCTGCCAAGAGGTGAAGTCTTGGTGACACCCAATCCCCTACTGTGGTACTCCAGCTGTCACCATGGTCCAGATTGCCACAGGTCCCCCACCATCATCAGGACTCAGGAATTCTCTGGGGCTTTCCAGAGGCAGTTCCCCTCGGTGGCTGTTTCATGTCATGGTGATGTTCATGGGCGGTGGGGTGGGTAGATTTCAGGCCCGGTAATGGGAGTAAGCTGGGCAGGCATTCTTATCCTCCGCTTACAAAATAGGAGACTGAGGCGAAAGAATGGAAGGGATCACTTATAGTTCCAGGCCTTGTAGTGGCTGAGCTCAGAGGCCCAATCTCAGACCCCTCCAGTTATTCACTACCTGGGGTTGGGCAGGCTGGTCTGACTGGAAAGTTCTAGAAGCTCTGGGGTCTCTGATGAGCTGGGGAGGAATGCCCTAGTGTGTGTCTGCAGGTGCCACCAGTGTGGACCCTCCTGGGGGAGGTGAAGGGACAGAGGATGTGGTGGCAGGTAGCAGAGGCAGGAAAGGCCCAGGGTCAGGGAGAAGGCAATGCTGAGGGGCACTCACATGCTCAGGAGACAGCAGGCTGACATCGATGAGGTTCCGGTCATAGGGCACAAATGATACCACTTCAAAGGTCAGGTAGCTCCCTGGGTACTGGGAGTCCACAAGAGAAGGCAGGTAAGCAGGACAGTGAGGGAGGAGGAGGAGCTGGGCTGAAGGGAAGGAGGGAGCACTCCACCCAGAGGACACAGGGAGCTGGGCTTCATCAACCCTGGACACTCTGGGTAGATCTGAGCCTTCTAGAGTCCCTTCTCTTCGCCAGCCCCCTTGTCTGCCACTTAGTGCTCCACCTTTGGTGCTTCCCTCCTGATTCTGGAAATTTAGACTTGAAGTATGCACATCAACAGCACTTAGGGAGCATGATAAATATGCAGATTTCAGGGCCCACCTCCCAAACCTACTGGAGGCAGAATCCTTAGGGCAGGGCCCAGAAATCTAAATTTCAATTATTTTATTTTATTTTTTTGAGATAGGATCTCCCTCTGTTACCCAGGCTGCAGTGCAGTGACGTGATCACAGCCCCCTGCAGCCTCTACCTCCTGGGCTCAGGTGATCCTTCTACCTCAGCCTCCCAAGTAGCTGGGATTATTGATGGGCACCACCACACCCAGATAATTTTTGTATTTTTTGTGGAGATGCAGTTTCACCATGTTGGCCAGACTGGTCTTGAACTCCTAAGCTTAGGTGAACCGCTCACCTCAGCTTCCCAAAATGCTGGGATTACAGGCATGACTCACCATGCCCAGCTGATCTGATGGTTTTATAAGACAGTTTTCCCTGCTCTTGCTAGTTCTCTCTTTCCTGCCACCATGTCAAGATCCTTGCTTCCCCTTCGCCTTTTGCCATGATTGTAAGTTTCTTGAGGCCTCCCCTGCCATGTGGAACTGTGAGTCAATTAAACCTCTTTCCTGTAAAAATTACCCAGTCTTGGGTAGTATCTTTATAGCAGTGTGAGAACAGACTAATACACCAGTTTCTACAAAAAAAATACAAAAGTTAGCTGAGCATGGTGGTGTCCATCTATAGTCCTACTTATTTGGGAGGCTGAGGTGGAAGGGTGGGAGGATCACCTGAGCCCAGGAGGTCGAGGCTGCAGTGAGCTGTGATCGTGCCACTGCACTCCAGCCTGGGCAACAGAGTGAGACCCTGTCTCTAAAAATAAAAGAGGTCGGGTGCGATGGATGGCTCACGCCTGTAATCCCAGCACTTTGGGAGGCCGAGGTGGGTGGATCATTTGAGGTCAGGAGTTCAAGATCAGCCTGACCAACATGGTGAAACCTCGTCTCTACTAAAAATACAAAAATTAGTAGGGCATGGTGGTGGGCGCCTGTAGTCCCACCTATTTGGGAGGCTGAGACCACAAAAGATGTAGAGGAGAACCTCTATCAATTCATTTATAATCTCAGGGTAGAAAAGAGTCTTTCTGTGCAAGACCAGAAGCCGTGAAGGAAAAGATTAATAACTCTGACTAAACTAAATAGAAAATGGAAACAATGCTTATGGAAACAATGCCATAAACAAAGCCAAGAGATGTGTGACAAATATAGCACATATCACAGAGAGAGGGTGAATTTTCTTATTTACCATGAGCTTTTACAAATCCATAAGACAAAAATAGGCAAAACAGGAAAAAATAGCGCAAGGGACATGAAAAGGCAATTCACTAAAATTAACACCAAATGGTCCACATACATGTGGAAAGATGCTCAAGTCCATCCTTAAAGAAATATAAGGCTGGGCGTGGTGGCTCACGCCTGTAATCCTAACGCTTTGGGAGGCCGAGGCTGGTGGATCACCGGAGGTCGGGAGTTTCAGACCAGCGTGGCCAACATGGTGAAACCCCATTTCTAATAAAAATACACAATTTAGCCGGTCATGGTGGTGCGTGCCTGTAATCCCAGCTACTCGAGAGGCTGAGGCAAGAGAATCACTTGAACCCGGGAGGCAGAGGTTGTGGTGAGCCAAGATCTCGCCACTGCACTCCAGCCTGGGAGAGGGAGACTCCATAAAAAAAAAGAAAAGAAATACAAATCAAAACAACAATAGCATACCATGTTTCGCCTATCAGATTGGCAAAAATTAGTGACTTTGGTGATTCTCAGTGCTAGTGAGTATGTGAGGAAATGGGCACTCTCACACACTGTTGGAGAAAGTACAACCGGTGCAACCTTTCTGGAGGGCAGTTTGACAATATCTATCAAATTACCTATTAAAAATGCTTGTACTTTTTGTCTCTGAAATCCCGACGCCAGATATGTACCTTCTGGATATAGTCCCAAAAGCTCACCAAGATGTTTATACAGTGATGTTGATTTGTAGCACTGATGGTAAATATAGTAAAAATTTGGAAACAGCCTCAATATCCACGGCTGGTTAAATAAACCATGGGACAGCCACATACTGTTGTTGTGGCTCTTCCACAACCCTTAAAAAGAATGAGGTAGGTCCCCCTGCGCTATTGTAGAGCACTCTTCTAGGTTTACTATTAAGTAAGGGGCAGCCGGGCAGGAAAGGAAGATGCAGAAAAGTATGTATGGTAGAATCCATTTTGTGTGAATTTTCAAAATATATACATAGATAGATACATATGCTGTGTGTGCCTGAAATATTCTCAGGAAGGAAACTGAGCAAGAAAGATACTTTTTTCCCCTTCTCTTCTCTTTCTTTCCTTTTTTCTTTTTCTTCTTCTTTTTTTAGAGACAGAGTCTCGCTCTGCCAGCCAGGCTGGAGGGCAGTGGTGCGATCTCGGCTCACTGCAACCTCCACCTCCCGGGTTCAAGTGATTCTCTTGTCTCAGCCTCCAGAGTAACTGAGATTACAGGCATGCCCTACCATGCCTGGCTAATTTTTGTATTTTTTAGTAGAAATGGGGTTTCACCATGTTGGCCAGGCTGGTCTGGAACTCCTGACCTCAAGTAATCTGCTCACTTTTGCCTCCCAAAGTGTTGGGATTACAGGTGCCTGGCCCTGATTTGTATTTTTTTGTTTGTTTGTTTTGAGACAGAGTTTTGCTCTTGTTGCCCAGGCTGGAGTACAATGGCATGATCTTGGCTCACCGCAACCTCCACCTCCTGGGTTCAAGTGATTCTCCTGCCTCAGCCCCCCGAGTAGCTGGGACTACAGGCATGCGCCACCGCACTCAGCTAATTTTGTATTTTTAGTAGAGATGGGGTTTCTCCATGTTGGTCAGGCTGGTCTGGAACTCCTGACCTCAGGTGATCCACCTGTCTCGGCCTTCCAAAGTGTTGGGATTACAGGTGTGAGCCACTGCGCCTAGCCTTGTATTTCTTTAAGAATGAACTTGAGCATCTTTCCACATGTATGTGGACCATTTGGTGTTAATTTTAGTGAATTGCCTTTTCATGTCCTTTGCCCTATTTTTTCCTGTTTTGCCTATTTTTGTCATATGGATTTGTAAGAGCTCATGGTAAAATAAGAAAATTCACCCTCTCACAATGCCATAAACAAAGCCAAGAGATATTTGTCACACATCTCTTGGCTTTGTTTATGGCATTGTTTCTATAAACATTGTTTCCATTTTCTATTTAGTCAGAGTTATTAATCTTTTCCTTCATGGCTTCTGGTCTTACACAGAAAGATTCTTTTCCACCCTGAGATTATAAATGAGTTGATAGAGGTTTTCCTTTACATCTTTTGTGGTCTCATTGCTCACCTTAAAACTTTGGTCCATCTGGAATTTTATTTTGGAGGTTATTCAGTTTAATCCCCCCAAATGATTAGCCATTTGTTCCCCCTGTCCATTTGCTGAATAATCATTTTTTTCTTACTGTTTTGCAAAATCAGCTTTCTTGTAAACTAAATTCCCATGTTGTTTATGGAAATAAGAGGGTTTATTTCTGGACTAATTGTTCTGTTTCATTGTTACAGCTGTCTATTTCATCTCCAGTGTCATACTATTTTAGTTGTGGTAGTTTGTGTTCAAATTTGAGAGAGCTGGCTTTTCTTATTGCTTTTTTTTAGATGGGGTTTTGCTCTGTCAACGAGGCTAGAGTGCAGTGGCGCAATCACGGCTCACTGCAGCTTCAACCTCCCTAGGCTCAGATGATCCTCCCACCTCAGCCTCCTGAGTAGCTGGGTCTACGGGTACATGACACCATACCCAGCTAATTTTTTTTTTTTGTATTTTTCGTAGAGATGGGGTCTTGCCATATTGCCCAGGCTGGTCTCAAACTCCTGAGCTCAAGCAATCATCCTGCCTTGGCCTCCCAGAGTGCTGGGATTATAGGCATGAGACACTGCACCTGGCCCTGCTCTTCTTTTTCAGAATTTTCCTAGCTATCTACGCATGTTTATTTTTACAAATAAACTTTACTATCATTTTGTGAAGTTACAAAAATATCCAGTTAGCATTGGAATTGAGGTTGTGTTGAATTTATAGATTAATTTAGAGATAAATGATATCTTCATAATATTGAGGCTTCTCTCCAGAGAGCACCATTTACTTAAATCTTTTTTATGTCCCTTAGTAGAGAGTTTCTCCATGTAAGCCTTTTTAAGTTTACATCTAGGTATTTTATCTTGTTGGCTGCTATTATACAGAATCTTTATTTCTAACAAGTTCCCCTGGCGATTATTATGTGCATTGAGAACCAATGATATAGGGCAGGGATAATGATTCACTTGGTCTGGAGTGGGGCCTGGGCATGGGCATTTAAAACACGAGAAAGCTCTCTGGGTGATTCAAATGTGCAAGTGAGTTTGAAAAGTCTGACTTATGGAATTCCTAAGGAAGACTCCAAATAAATTCATGCCTGCACACTAAATGTCCTTCTCCTTTGATCTTCCTTCCCAAACCTTTCCTCCCATGCAGCCCAAAGTCACTAACGTGCTGCCCACACCTCCAGCCCATCCTGGTGGCAGTTTACCTTGGTCTTTGCTTCTACCACGAGAGCCACGTCTTCGAGACGGATCCCAAATTCTCCATCCTTATAGTAACCAGGTTCTGGGAGACACAGAGATGCTGGTGGCATTAAGCCGGGAGAGGGTCCAAGCCCAGGCTTCCTGTACCTACTGATGAGTGGCTGGAGGGACTGGCTGCCTGGCTGTCCCCTGGCTGTTCCCTGGCTGTTGATTCTGGTAGCCCCACAACTGGTTAGATGCTTGGCTAAGCAGAGGCAACTCATCCCTGTCAGGCCTCAGATCCCCTACAGGGGCATCTGTGACTCACCCTCTCTTCCCTGTAGCCCAGCAGGGAAGACCTAAAAACCCACTTGGGTCCTGAAGGTACTCCCATCTCTCTGGATGCCACTGTCCTGTTACTCCAGCATTTGGCAACTCCAGAGTCCGGATATACCACTGGGTCTACAGCCATACCACCCTGAACGCGCCTGATCTCGTCTGAATATATAGCTGGGAATCAACTCCCAAGGGCAAAAAGATGGTCTGGGCTGAGGGGAGCTGGGGTTAGGGTGGGACAAGTCATTTGGGGCTGGGTGTAGGGGTGGGAATGGGGAGGTGAGTCCCGAGCTGTACTAGTGCCTGCTGTGCTCCTCTGAAGGCTGGTATACCCTAGACTGCAGTTCTGGGCTAGCCCTGCTCTGGGATGGGGTGGTGAGGTAGAGGGGCCTGAGGGCCATACCAATGGAAGTGAACATGCCCTTGGCCATGGCGATGTTGTTGGACTGGAATCCCACTGGCCCTAGAAAGGAAGACATAAAGATGGTATTAGTTATCCTATACTCACCAACTTGGAAGTGAGCAGCTTCCAAGGAAGAGCAGGTAAGTGAGGATCCCGGAGCATCTCTACGAGTACAGGTCCATTACATCATTGTCTGCCTGGGCCTGGCACACACCAGATTGGCTCTGGCTTTTATTATTTATTTAGGTATTGAGGGGGTCTTGCTGTGTTGCCCAGGCTGGAGTGCAGTGGCGCCATCACGGCTCACTGCAGCCTTGACCTCCTGGGATCCTCCCACCTCAGCCTCCCGAGTAGCCGGGACTACAGGCACATGTCACCACACTTGGATACTTAAAACATTTCTTTTGTAGAGACAGGGTCTTGCTGTGTTTCCCAGGCTGATCTCAAACTCCTGGCCTCAAGTGATCCTCCCACCTTGACCTCCCAAAGCAGTGGGACTATGGGTGTGAGTCACCACATGCAGCTGGCTCTGGCTTTTATTTCTCTGGGGTCTATATAAGTTAGCCACTAGACTTTGACCCTCTTTCTGGTACCCTCTGGAATGCCAAGCATCCAGCAGGACTGGCCTGCTGCTGACATTCCTCATTTACCCTGTGGAGCTGGGTAACCTTGGTTAGATCATGGCATCTTTGTGGGTCTTTGTCATTTCCATACCTGTGAAATGTTCTACCTTCATAGAGAGTATAATAAAAGTGGGGGGGGGGGGCGCTGGGGAGTGCTGAGGAGACACCTACACTCATGCACACACAGGAAGTTGCCAATGCCGTGGCCTGTCCCGTGACCATAATTGAGCCCGGCATCCCACAAGGCTCTGCGGGCAAAGGCCTCCACCATTCGCCCTGGAAGGGAAGAGAGATTGACCCCAGTCAGCTGGCTTTACCGAAGACTGTCCACCTTGCCCCTTCCTGCTCCACTATCAGAGTGGTGCCCAAGAAGAGGGGCCCCTGAGAGGCCGCTAAGCATGCACTGATGCAATGATGTTGGGTTGGGATGGAGAAGGGCTGATGGATGGAGTTAGTGGTTCCCTCGCCAGACCAGCCCATCACTATCTCCAGCTTACTGTACATTGTATCCATTACCTGGATTGATGCCTCTACTATAATTTCTCCCCATCTGTCAGGGCTTTGCACTTTGACACCTAATTCCTCTAAGAATCCTCCCATAACTGCTGTGGCCCACTGATGTCTCCCACCTCTGAGCAACAGTGTTAGATTAAGAAACTTGAGTTCAAGGCCTGGGTCTCCCGCTAACCTTCTGTGTGACGTTGGGCAAGTCACTTTCTCTCTCTAGGCTGGATTTTCTCACCTACATAAGGGATGGGATGATGACAAAATCCTTGCCCCACCAGCCTCCCAGGGTGATGGTCTGAGTCCTGGTCCTGTGAAATCAGGGCCTGAGGCTGTGTCCATCCTGGTTTCTGAAACCCACCTGATGTAGCAGCAGGAAAGATGAGCCTGGACAAGTCAATATTTCCTATCAGCACACGGGTGTACGCCTCCTGATGGGGAGAGGAAGAGGTGATGTGGAGGACGGGAGGAGGAGCCAGGGGAGTTTCCAGTTGCTTGGCCTGTGGATACATGGTGCAGGGCCCAGGCCTGGGTGTGTGTGGGCAGGGTGGGGGGAGTTGCATCGTCATCTGTGGCTGCCCGGGTTCTGGAAGATGGCCAGCAGAGACTGAAGAGGGCCTTCCCAAAGCTGGGGCTCCATCACGTGCTTCTCTATGGCTGGTTTATGAGGGTCATTACAGTATCTACAGGAGACACTTGGTGACAGTGAGCCGAGGCTGTGACTCCCTGGGCTGAATCCTGACTCAGCCACTCACTCTGAGACCTTGGGCAGGTGACTTTAACTGCTGTGTGCCTCAGTTTCCTTATCTGCGATGGGAAGATAACAGGACCTAGCTCCTAAGGTTGTTGGGAGAGGCGGGCAGACTAATGTACAGTAGGTGCTGCCAACAGTGCGCATGCTTCGTGGAAGGTTAGCGCTCTCATTCCTGTGGTTGTGACGGCTGCTGAGTTTTCTTAAGGCCTTTCATGAGGGTTGAGGTTTGCTGACTTGGCAGCTTAGCCTTCCTCTGTCAGGGGAGGGAGGTGGGCTGACAGTGGCCTCTTCTGGTCACTTCCAGAGGCGATGTGGTCAATCCCCATCACCACACACAGTGCATAGGCTTGTCACTTTGTGCAGGACAGCCAGAGGCAGCAGACTCTGCCGCTAAACTGTGAGCTCCTGGAGGCCTGCACAGCATTTTGTTCCTCTCTCTGCGTTTCCAGCACAATGTCTGCCCCATAGTTGGCCTGCTACATGCAGCACGACGGCAGCTCGCTGCTCCACCCCCAGGGCCCTCTGGTGTACAGAGACAATGCCTTTGCCTCTGCCCCAGCTGGCCAGCCTGAACACCTCTGGCTCCTTTCCACTGTGAAGGCTTCACTTGTGCTGTTTTCCTCCACTTGGGATGCCTTTCTTTCTTCTTTCTGCTGAGTATAGGGCCAGGCACACAGGCAGCAACAAAAAAATATTTGTGTACTGATTTACCAGAATAGGACGAGGCTCAGCTTGGGCTGAGGCCTTGTCAGTGGCCTGAAATATCCCCAGGGAAGCAGCAGGGAGCACTGGGTTTTCTGGCACCATGTATGACCTTGGGCAAACTACGTAACCTCTCTGTGCCTCAGTTTTAGCCTCTGAAATGGAAGGGATCTTGATTGCTTGGGTGCTCCCCTTGAGGGAGGGTGGAGAGGGGAAATCTGGGCCCATGCTTACCTTCTGGAAGGCAGACGGGGTGCCCCAGTGGACTGTTCTGGTGATGTCTGTGGTCCCGTCCCTGTGGAGAAGGAAAACCAACACGTCCTGCTCTGCCAAATGCCTGGGGCTAGTGACTGGGGCCATGTGCTTTCTGTGTGCTTTCCATAAGTGGCAGGGCTGGGATGGGATGCGTGGACGGCAAAAGGAAGAAGACAGCTACCATAATCAAAATCACCTCTTCAGTGCCTATGTGTGAAAGGCCTCTGCAAAGCTATCAAGTTAAAAGCCACTAAGTTGTCTGACAAGTGTGATTCCCTGCCCTACACACTCCTCCCCCATCGCACTCATTTTGGCTGTTTTGTAGATCTGGGTTTCCTTGGGTCTGGCTGGTTCTCAAAGCAAGGCTTCTTCCAGGTTTCCTGGGAGGCAGAAAGGGGATTGTCCCCTTTTTACAGCTGGGGAAACTGAAGTCCAGAGAGATTATGTTATCATAACACTCTCATATTCAGATAGTTATTGACCATTTATAGGACGCTTTTGCTGCTCCCCAGGAAGAATGGCAGAGGAGGCCTCATTATCCCCATTTCACAGATGAGGCCATTGAGGCCATGCAACTGTTTCCCTCTCTGAACCTCAGTGAAGCCAGGCCTAGAGGAAGCACTGCCTCTCCACGCAGTCCTCTCCATGGCAAACACAGATCTGACCCAGTGATTTGCTGAGTTCCATTGAGGTGAAGCCTCAGCCCCAAGGTCTGACTCTCAACCCTCAGCTGCAGCAGTTGCCACAGGATGGTCCCTGTGATCACGCCTTGGTGAGGGAGAGGGGAGAAATGGTCCCAGGGCCCTGGGGCTCCTCCTTGGGTCATAGGGTGTGGTGGCCTTCTTCTTCACAAGGAAAGAAGAGGAAGTGAGGTGACTATTTCCACGGCCTCACCCTACTCTGAACACACTTCATTCCAGCAACGCCCCCACAAATTCACTTCCCCTTTGCTCACTGGCCATCTCAAGTACACCCAGCATCAAACTCCTGACCAGCAAAGGCTGCTAAGCTGAGCGTCTGCTACTCCAGATCCCCGAGAGCTGTGCTAAGAATAAGCAAAGAGCCTCTGTTGTTAGCACATTCGCCATTTCCACAGGATAGACACTGGGAAACCATTTGAAACTACTCCTTGCTCCTCCATCAGTTCAGTGCGGCCCTTCTTTTGCCCCACCCCATGCTTCCCACAGTCTACTTCCTTCCTTAATGAGAAGGGAAAATCTTTCAGGTCAGCTCTGCTCAGCTCAACTCTGGTGTGAATGATTGGTTACACGTTTGGAAGGAATAGGGTTAGCCTTTTTTTTTTTTTTTTTTTTTTTTTTTTTTAACAGAGTCTTGCTCTGTTGCTCAGACTGGAGTGCAGTGTCACCATTGCGGCTCAGTGCAACCTCCGCCTCCCGGGTTCAAGCGATTCTCCTGCCTCAGCTTCCCTTGGGAAGCATGCTCCACCACACCCGGCTAATGTTTGTATTTTTAGTAGAGATGGGGTCTCACCATGCTGCCCAGGCTGGTCTCAAGCTCCTGACCTCAGGTGATCTGCCTGCCTCAGTCTCCCAAAGTACTGGGATTACAGGTGTGAGCCACCATGCCTGGCCAGGTTAGCCTATTCTGCATGGCTGTCATGTCTGAGCATTCAGGTTGTACACCGTACAAGGGTAGCCCATTGAAAGGGTTGCTTCTCTCATCTGCCCCCACCTCCACCCTGAACAGTGCCATGGGGAAGAGGGGGCTGAGGAGTCTGCATGATGTTGGTGGTGCAGGGTTGTCCAGGGTGTGCACGAGTGGGTGACAGTAGGGTGTATGTGTTTGTGTAGCCAGGCAGGGACATTGAGTATAGTTGCTCAGACTGTGTAATAATACGTGGACTTAGAAAACATTTTACTTGAGGCTTGGCATGGTGGCTAACGTCTGTAATCCCAGCACTTTGGGACAGCACTTTGGGAGGGCAGGGCAGGTGGATCACCTGAGGTCAGGAGTTTGAGACCAGCCTGGTCAACATGGTGAAACTCCATCTCTCTCTCTCTCTCTCTCTTTCTCTCTCTCTCTCTC
>NW_012103576.1:3565681-3566515 GCF_000951045.1 Mandrillus leucophaeus
TCTCTCTCTCTCTCTCTCTCTCTCTCTTTTTTTTGACCTAGTCTCGCCTAGGTTGGAGTGCAGTGGCATGATCTCAGCTCATTGCAACCTCTACTTCCCAGGTTCAAGCGATTCTCATGCCTCAGCCTCCTGAGTAGCTGGGACTACAGGTGACTGCCACCATGCCCGGCTAATTTTTGTGTTTTTAGTAGAGACGGGGCTTCACCATGTTGGCCAGGCTGGTCTCGGACTCCTGAGCTCAAGCGATCCTCTCACCTTGGCCTCCCAAAGTGCTGGGATTACAGGCGTGAGCCACCACACCCAGCTTGCTTCTTTGTTTCATTGAGGGTTTTCTTCAGGCTCTTCTGGAAGCCTTTCCTTTCTAACTCATTAGGCTGGATACTCCCAAAAGGCCATGTCTGCCTGAACGTGGACTTACGTGGCTGGCCTTGAGGAGGGCCTGCTCCTTGCTGTTCTTCACTGCCTTGGTCATCATCACTGGGGAGTAGGTATCTGTCACGAGTTTCTCCTGTTGGGGGCAGGGAGGAGAAAAAGAGGTCTGGGGGCACAGTAAAGGAGGCACGGGGGTGTTTTCAAAGGACTGGCAGGAGGACCCAGCAGAGGTGAGACTTGCCACCGTTTCTTGGCAATGCTCTCTCCTCTGTGTGCTTTCTCTCTTTCCTAGTTTTCCACGTCCAGCTGAACCTTCTCTCCTTCCAGGAAGGCTTCCTTGATTGACACTGCCTTGCTTGGCAGTGAACTCCCTATCTTTGGATCCCACCAGCACTCTGGGATGGATCAGAGTCTGGCCTGAGTCAATCGACAGGCTATTCTTTTTTTTTTTTTTTTTTTTTT
>NW_012103576.1:3567817-3571361 GCF_000951045.1 Mandrillus leucophaeus
TATCTCTATCTATCTCCAGGCATATGGTGGTGAACACCTGTAGTCCCAGCTACTTGGGAGGCTGAAGCAGAAGAATCGCTTGAACCCAGGATGCAGACGTTGCAGTGAGCCAAGATCGCGCCACTGCACTCCAAACCTGGGCAACAGAGTGAGACTCCGTCAAAAAACAAACAAACAAGCAAACAAACAACCCACACAAAACAGTAAACATTTTACGTGAGCAAAGGAAGTCTTTTCCTAATTCCCACAGAGGTGCTGCCTGGGTCCTGCCACTGTTCCAGCCTCTGTGTATTTCCCACTGTGCAGGGACCCTGTGTGTGAAAATGGGAAGGATGTTTGGGGCTCATTCCAGGTCTCTCCTTTCTCAGACGAAGAATCCATGGCTCAGGAAGGGAAAGCTTTGGCTGACTCTTGGCAGGCTCAGGAGGTCTGAGCAGAGACATCTAGGCCAGGGTGAGGTGAGGGGTACATACCAGTACTGCCCCCCAGAGTCCAGCAGGTACATCTCATCTGAGGACAGCTTGCGGTTCAGCTCCTTGGTCGGGCTGAGAAGGGGAAGAGAATGCTGAGAGGGGCAGCCTAATCCTGCACTGGATCACATGGGGGCACTTGGTGGGAGGACCTCTGGGGTCTGGGCTTCCAGGCCAGTCCCTCTGGGGGAAGTCATTCTATCCCAAAGGGCCCTGGAAGATAACTCAGCTTCCGTTGCTGCTGTCTTCAGCACAGGTCTGCTAATCTTGCACCCGGCTGAGCCAGGCCCTGGACCCCGGGAGGAGAGAGAGGGTGAAGTCCAGAATGTGAGAGCTGGGAGAGCCCTAGAGACCCCCCAGCCCAGCCGTCTCCTTTTCCATAAGGAGAAGCAGGCCCATGGAGGCCAAGGGGCTTGCACGAGGATGCGCGGTACAGCGGCGAAGAGTTGGGCCTCTACCTGGATGCTCCCTTCGGCCCTTTGTCTCTAACTTCCTGCTGCCTCTGAGAGCAGAGGGCCCTGAGAAGAAGCAGAGCACAGGAAGGGAGGGTTCCTCCAGGGTGGGGCTGCAGAGCAAGAGGTGGTAAAGCGGAGGAGCACCCACCGCGACACTCTAGCCCGAGTGGGTAGGAGGGGCTGGGGCAAGGCAGCCAAAAGCGTGGGAGACACCAGGGGACACCAGGGAGGGAATTCTGGGACATATCAGGCACTCCCTTGGAGGGCACTGACCTCTCCCTGCTGTGCCCATGCCAGGCGGAGGCAGCTGGTCAGCTTGGCCCCCCACATTTCATCAGGCAGGCCTGCAGGGCTTTGTTTTCTATAGGGCCAAACACCTGGCTAGCCTGCATCTTGGGCCCACCTTGGTTGGCTCAGACTGAGTGAACAGGCCTCTCTTCATGTGACCTCGTGAGCTTTAAGCATTAGCTAACATCAGCAACACACGGGAAGCCAGGGAAAAGCATCCAATGGTGTCTCCCTTCCAGGTCCCCTAGCCTCCAGTGCTCAGGCCTTTTCATTACACAGCAACTCCCTACTCCACACTGAGCTCCTCTCCCAGCCCCCACAGGGCTAAGAGCCTCAGACCTCCAATGTGGACTCAGTTCCCAGAACATCCCCCTCCCCTCACCCTGTTCCTCTATACACACAACGGGATCCCCCAACAGGGCCCTAGAAAATTAATTTTCCTCAAGTACCTGTAGTGGGCCAGGGCAGCATTCAGACCACTAGCAGAGATGGTTTCAAAACTGGGTCCAGAGGAGAACTGTTCTTCTCTGGAAAGTACAAGGCAAGGCATGGTCAATGAATCGGCCCCTGGACTGGGCTGGGCCTGGGATATCTAATAAAATCCAATGAAGGTCACGGCTGCCTCTACCAGGCACCATTTGGCTCTCCCAGCCCTCACCTCCTGGTTCCATCTCCCCAAGCCTTGACCTGTCATTTATAGAGGAAGATCAGAGGACACACTGTAGACACCAATTATTCCCTCTCCACCTCCATTTTACGGATAGTAGTGAAGAAACCCAGCTCTTTGTATCTGAAAACTCCCCCAGTCCTGAAAGAGCATCCTGTACCTCAAACCTACAACCCGGGCCCTGACTTGGGCCAAGCATGCCTTCGGGAATCCTCCTCTCTACCTGGTATTCTCAAGTGGTCCAGGGGCTGACCTGGTCTGAGCCACAGCTTCCCCCAGGGAGAGCCAGACGGTGCCTGAAGCAGACACTAGGGGACGCTATTGAGTTGTGGCCCTTCAAGTTGTCCTGCTTTCAGCGGGGCGGGAAATGTAATCCAACGCCCCCTGCTCAACTCCCCCACCAACCAAGAACCTGTCTCTCCTTGTTCTACAGAGCCCTCCCCCATCCAGCCCGCATATGAGGAGGATCTTCCTTCCCGTTAAGTAAGGGGACAAATTCCCCCTCCCTGCCCCCACTGCAACACTAAAAAGGATGACCGTGGCTCTTCACCCTCGGAACTTGTCCACGAGCTCTGCCCCCGAGAACTCGTCCACTGTGCCTTTGGGCACATTCTTCTCCAGCCAGACCAAGTACCGGATCACAGCCACAGCGTCCCGCACCTGGAGTTGGGGAAGCAGGGAAACAGAGGAGCTGGCTGAGGTCTGATTGTGGCCACAGGCTCCAAGATGATGCAGATCAGATAGCTGCTCCAGGATGTGGAGCTTTAAAAACACTGGCTATTTGATGTCAAAGAATCCTTGTTAGTGTTTATATGTGATCACAGTGTGTTCCTGTTTTTGAAAGAGTTCTGTGTTGACAGCAGAAATGACACGCTATCTAGGATTTACTTTTAAAAGAATCCAGCAGCAGAGGGGGTGGTGGTGGTGGTAATGAACATGGGGTTATAGACAAAACAAGAATGGCCATGAGTCAAGGACTGTTGAAGCTGGGTGAAGGGACACTGGAGATTATGATGCTATTTTCTCTACCTTTGTGTGTCTTTAAAATTTCCTATAAGATAAAGTTTCTTTTTTTTAAATAAAGTGGTTTATCTTAATTTTAACAAGAATTCTTTTTTAAAAATTGAGCCATCCTCTTGCCAGTGTGAGGAAATCATTACAGCTAACATTTAACACTTAGAATGTGCTAGATGGTGCTCAGAGCAATATACATATTCATTGAATTCTCACAACAACCATATGCTGTAAGATTACTATTATGATCCTCATTTTACAGATGGGGTAACTGAGGCCCAGAGAGGTAAAATGACTTGGCCAAGGTCACTCAGTTAGGAATTGGGTGGAACTGGGGTTTGAACTCAAGGCACCCTAGCTCTGGGGCCTGTACTCTAAACCACTGTACTATATTGGGGGCAAGGATATATGGTGCATGTGGGCGCCTGGGAATAATTTGGTGTCTGCTTCTTTATTCCTTCCCCTCCCCTCCCCTCCCTTTCCCTCCTTCCTTCCTTCCTTCCTTCCTTCCTTCCTTCCTTCCTTCCTTTCTTCCTTCCTTCCTTTCTTTCTTTCTCTTTCTTTCTTTCTTTCTTTCTTTCTTTCTTTTTCTTTCTTTCTTTCTTTCTTTCTCTTTCTTTCTTTCTTTCTCTTTCTTTCTTTCTTTCTTT
>NW_012103576.1:3572474-3584796 GCF_000951045.1 Mandrillus leucophaeus
TTTTAGTAGAGACGGGGTTTCACCGTGTTAGCCAGGATGGTCTCGATTTCCTGACCTCGTGATCCGCCCGTCTCGGCCTCGCAAAGTGCTGGGATTACAGGCTTGAGCCACCGCGCCCGGCCTCGACAGGCTATTCTGACAGTGTAAGTTTCCTGTACATATCATGACAGCTACCATTTATTGAACGCCTACCATGTGTCAGCCATATACACTATCTCCTTTAAATCTCCACTGAACGACTCCTGTGAGGTCGGGACTCTTATTGCCATTTTATAGGTGAAGAAAAAGACCCAAATTGGCTAAGTTGCTTGTCCAAAGTCACTGCACAGCTAGTTAGGGGCGGAGCTGGAATTCATTTTCAAGTTTGGCTGACTCCAAAGTCTCTGCTAGATCAGGCCATATACTCTCCAGCCTCCTGACAATTTTATGAACTCTCTGGACGAACATCCCTGTTTCCTATTCTGTCTCTTCCCAATTAGGCCAAGAAGGGAACTCACTGCACAGTTGTTGGCTGACCAGGTGACTGAATGGCTGAGGGGTTTCATCCCACTTTAGATTAAGACTTCTCAGGCCTGGAGCGGAGATTGGTGCCTGGCTTGGGCTGGGGCCTGGTAAACCCACCTTGGGTATCACTTCATAGATCCCATACATGGTATAGCTGGTCCCGATCCAGATCCTCACATCTCCCAATGCGTAGGCCTGGATGCTGTCACGAACTTGACTGTAATCCTCGATTTGCACACACATGGGGCCTGTGCAACTGGAGTTCAGATAGCTCAAGGTTTCAGAGCTAAAGCGACTCTTGTTTGCAAACAACCTGGGTGGGGCGGGAAGGCAAGGAGGGTCCTGAGCATCTGTTAAGAATGCAAAGGACCAGAGGCAGTCACAGTCCCTTTGTTCCTGGAGGTCAAAGGAAGCCAGCCCCAGGGAGCCAAGCAGGCCAGATTTGGGATACAACAGGGACAGAGTTTTAAAGAGTCAGGAAAAGCCAACGGGGGTTTTCTAAAGGGTTGTGCTGGGGCAGGCACCAAGCTGATGGGCAACCAGAGGGCTGTACATTAAGGCAGGATCAGTGGTGGGGCATCGAGAGGGTGGAAGTTGGAGGAAGTCCACGACAGCAAACTAAGGAAAAGCCATACCTGATAGAAGAGTCTGTGAGCAGTGTGTAGGAATAGAAGAAGGGGTTATAGGGGATGTCACTGGCTCGAAGGTTGAAGAGCCCTGGGAAGAGAATTGACAAGGACTATTTAATGCTGATCTGCCTGAGGCAAGCTTTTCTTTTCTTTTTTTCTTTCCTCCCTTCCTCCCTTCCTTCCTTCCTTCCTTCTTTCCTTCCTTCCTTCCTTCCTTCCTTCCTTCCTTCCTTCCTTCCTTCCTCCCTCCCTCCCTCCCTTCCTTCCTTTTTTTTGACAGTATCTTGCTCTGTCGCCCAGGCTGGAGTGCAGTGGCAAGATCTCACTGCAACCTCCACCTCCCAGGTTCAAGCAAGTCTCCTGCCTCACCCACCCAAGTAGCTGGGATTACAGGTGCCCCCCACCACGCCCAACTAATTTTTGTATTTTTAATAGAGGCGGGGTTTCAACATGTTGGTCAGACTGGTCTTGAACTCCTGACTTCAGATGATCCGCCCGCCTTGGCCTCCCAAAGTGCTGGGATTACAGGCGTGAATCACCGTGCCTGGCCTGAGGCAAGCATTTCTGACACTTTTGCCCTACGGTTTCTTTTGGCCCCCAAAGATTACCAGCAACATGTTTGCATCATCTACCCCTGCATGTTACTCAATCTTTTTTTTTTTTTTTTTTTGGGAGGGGGGCGGTCTTTGAGATGCTGTTGAGAGTTATGGCTCTTTCCTCCCAGAAAAATGCAGATACTTAGCAGTCAGCACACAGTTCCAGTGGGTCCCTGGAATATCTGAAGCCCAGCCATAGGGATCAGACAAGAAGTCCTGAGCCATACCAGAAAGAGTAGGGTCCCACTGGGTGCTAAAGCTGGGAGTGTGAGTGCCCTGGGGTAGTGGCTAAGTTGTTGGGAGGCATTTGCTGGTCCTCCTCCCCTTAATGAGACGGAAGCACTTTGCTGCCATGGTCAGTTCATTCCTCTGGTGGCCTGTGGGCTGGTACCGGCTTGCTCAGGGCTACCTTGTGTCCTTTTTCTGCAGCCATGAGCTCCTGCCCCCTTACCCTTCTTGGTTCTCACGGGCTGTGGCCATGGAGTTCTGAAGAACTGGTGGGCACACGGTTATTTGGGGAGGAGCTAGCTTTGTGCTACAGGGCCTGGGAGGCTTGGGGCATTGGGGAGACCCAGGCGGCTACCCATGTCAGCAAATCCACACTCACAGGCCGTCTCCTCAAGCGCCGACAGAAGGACGGCAGTTGGGGCCTTCTGATGCTTCTGCATCTGACTTCGGACGCCAGATACTTTCTCCTGCCAAGTGCTCCCTAGAAGCAAAGGAGCCCAAAGAAAGTGTAAGTGACAGACCTTGGCTTTGGCACTTGGTTCCTGGAAGGTCAGCCTTAGAGTAACAGTTTTGCATCCTCTTCAAAAGCAGCAGAACCCTTTCCTCAAACAAACTCTTAATGACACGGGCCCTGCACCAAGATGGGGCTCAAATCCTGGCTTTGCCATTACTGGATGGGTGATCTTGGGCAAATTACTTAACCCCTCTGTGTCTCATTTTGCACATCTGTAAAATGGGGATGAAGTATAATAAGTATCTGCCTCAACAGGGTTGCTATGAGGATGGAATGAATTAATATTTGTAAAGGACACTCAATGGTATCTTGAGATGTAGTAACTCTTGTATCTTTCTGATTAATAAATAAGCATGTAGACTGAGATCAGTAGAGCAGTTCTAGTTGAAGGACAAAGGGGTAGGGCTGGGGCCATGTTTAACCTTCTCCTCTGCGGTAACTGTAGTATTTACTAAGCCACGGGTACTGGTCTAAGTACTCCATGTGCATTGTTCTAATGCTTACCCGTCCCATTTTACAGATAAGGAAACTGAGGCTTCAGAGAGGTAAAGTGATTGTCTAGGGTTTCATGGATGCAAGACGTGGAGCTGGGATTTGAACTCTGGTCTGTCTGACTGCATGGTCCACGCTCTTAATCTGTACAGACACTACTGTCTTGATAACATCGTCAGTCTCCAAATCTGTCCTTAAACTCTGTGTCACAGCACCGTCCTTTCTCAGATGCTTATATCCAGGTTCTAGGACTTTAGTTTTCATCTTCTGTCCCTGCCCCCTGCAAGGTATTCAAAGAATCTACACCAGGCAGGACTAGGAGTTTGCTGGCCGAAGGCCATAAAGAGTCCTAGTTGGGTTAAGATATGAGCGTAAATAACTTAATGACGTGAAAAATATTTCTTGTAAACCGGTAAAACTATTCAACAATGACCAAAGCTTTGGGTACAATACATTTTGCAGGTTTATTTTACTACATATTTACACATAATTTATGTTATGTGTAAAATACACATAGCATAAAACGTATCATTTTAACCTTTTGAAAGTGCACAATTCAGTGGCTTTCAGTACACTCACAATGTTGTGCAACCATCGCCACGATCTAATTCTAGAACATTTTCATCATCCCCAAAGGAAACCCTGTGCTCACTAAGGAGTCACTCCCTATCCCCCCTCCCCTGAGCCCCAGGAAACCACTAATTTATTTTCTGTCTCTATGGATTTGCCAATGCTGGATATTTCATACAAATGGAATTGTACAATTCCATTGAGAAGGCCAGGGCTTCTCTGACTGGCTTCTTTCACTTGCAATTATGTTTTCAAGGTTCAGGAATATGATACCTTTCTGAGAAACCAAATGAACCCAAATTTCAACGGTCTGGTGCATACAGGTATCTTTGAGTAGCGAACTTTTCATGTTCTGCCCTTTGCACTCTCCTTTCTCCTTTAAAACCTGCAAGTGGCTGGAAAGTCTCTCTCGTCTCTATAAGCTTATTGAAGCTGAACTCTGTTCTTTAGCTTCCAAACTCAAGCTCCAGGTGCCTTTTTCTTGAAGACTGACAGTGTGCGATGACTCGGCATCCCCTCACTTTTGGGAAGTGACAAAACCCTTCCAGCCCCAGAAAGGTTTTTCTGTTTTTTCTCCTCTCCTTCCCGACATAACTTTGACTTTCTTTATCTGAATAAGATGAGTTTTATTTATGATTTAACAGTCTTGGATAGCAAGTTTCTTTTAAAATGGTGTCAAGATGCAGAAAGAATGATTCTACAATTTACATCAGAACAGATAAAGAAAAATGGACACAATTTTCACTTGTTGCATCATGGCTGCTATTTTGAAATCTCCCTTCTGCTTTATTGGCTCCTTTCTAAATGAGAAATTGTGTGGACTTGCATGTGGAAAGGGATCTCTTGGCTTGATCACTGTTACTAGGAATCCAAGTTCATTGGCTCATTCAGAATTCCCAGGGAGATAGGAGTGGTTGGTGGCCAAGATACTGATTCATAATCAGTAGCCCGGTCCTGGTCAGGACTTTAGTTACGACTTACAGGAATCTTACAACATACTGTTCTTTTGTGATGTATTTAGATAGTGTCAACAGGGTCAAGGTTATTGATGTTATATTTTTCTAACTTTCCTGATTGGTCCAGCAAAACCTGAACTGTCATCTGTGCTACAGAATGACTCTGAACTTAGTTATTTACTTATTCTGTCCACTCCTGGCCCACCTGACCCCAGCCATCTCACAAATCTAAATTCTTCATCACAAGAGGGTCACAAGTAAAGGTCTGAATGATTCATTATGAATCAGTCTCCGCCACCAGACAAGCAAATCATATCATGCTTTTTTATCTCTCTTGAAAGGGGTTGGATATTTCCTCTCATCTTTCTCTGTTTTCCTTCTTTCCTCCCTTCCTACTCCATCTTGCTTCAAATCCTAACATTCTTTAATCCAACATTTTCTAAGTATGGTCGGAGGACATTTTGATTCAGACTCCTCAAGGGGAGGGGGCCCTGAAATCTGCATTTTAAACAAGCATCCCAGGTGACTCATGTGCATGCTAAGGTTTGCAAACCACTGCTTTGGTACCTCTGATAATGAAGTTCGCCACCTACGGAATAGCAGCCGGGACTTGCGTTGCTACAAGTTGGGAAGGAAACTGGGCTTACTGAATCACCTGTGAATGCCTCCTGCAGGGCATAGATGGGTTGATTTGGAACAGGTGGCCTTTCTGATCCCCACACCAGGTCCACAAGGTTGGTTGTGATGGACACCAGCTGTCTGTTAGAGCCTTGGAGGGCCAGATTATAACTCTCCCAGGTGTCTGCAGAGACAGGAAGGAGTCACTTGTCCCTTGCCCATTTACACCTCAGGAAAAAATTGTGATTCAAGCAAAGTTAGTCCTGGTTCCCTTTGCCTCCATTTTCAGCCCAGCTGCCCTGAGCCTGCCCCAGCAGCCTGCCCCCCCCATCCCCCGGCATGTGTGCCCATGCTGGGGTATGTTTCTCATCCTCTTTCTGCTTTCCAAGCCTAATGCCCTGAGCCTACTCGAACACTGACTGCCACAAATTGGCTAAGCTTGTCTTTTACATTGCCAGTGGCTGTGGGTGGTCCTTCTTTTGGGCACTAATTATTTTATCAGGGCTTCAATGTCACAGTCCAAAGGAATGGTGATGTTCTGGCCATTGGACAGGCTGGCAAAGAAGCCAGTTCTAAAGCACAAGCCTTTCAGTACATATTCATAAGGACTCCCCTTTGGGAGAACGGGCTGGCCAGCTGTCTGGGGCCCCAGAACTCAGAAAGTTGTATTCTCAGGGGCCTTTTTTTTTTTTTTTTTTTTTAAAAAAAAACAACTCAGAGGCCCTCCCAACTCTTTTGACCCTTCTAAGCTACCTTCCAGAAGAGGGTTACCATGTGATTCCAGCACCGTCATTGGCAGGGTTCCAGGGCACAGAGGATGGTTCTGAGTTCAAACACATTCTGCCTATTCATCCACTGGATCTTTAATGATTCACTGAGTCTTCTAGGTTGGGTCTCTGCACTCATGGATTTTAAAATATTTGTACTGATTCTTTTAAATGTATTTTAATTACACAATTCCATGAATACATCCTCATTGCAAAACATTCTGCAACTACAATTTCAAATGCTCTATCTTTATAGTCCCACCGCCCCTCCTTCTACCAAGGTCCATTTCTTTATATCCCAGGAAAGCTAAGTCACCCTTGTTGGCATGGACAAATTCAGGGACTGAGGGAAGACCATACCAATGGACAAGAGGAAGGGGTCAAAGCCCACACACCCTCCAGCAGGAATCTCGGTGAGGAGCCAGGTGACAATAGGAGTGGTGCCAACTGAAAGAAAGATAGGAAGGAATGCAGAGGTCACCCCCAGGGCCAGCCCAAGGCCCTGCAGCCAGGGGTTCTGTCTGATGGTCCTACCACGTGTGTCTTCCTTGAGATCAGCCTCGAAGGTCAGTGATGGCCTCAAATTTCCTAAGCTCCCCATAGGGACCCAGCATGGTCCTACATGCATGCTCTCACCTATATCTTCCTGAACCTAGTCCAGGTCCCAAGACTTGGGGGACAAATCCATGCGGCCTTCTACCTTCCTTATGGAGCTCCCAGTTGCAGTCCATCTGCCGCTCAGCCTGAGTCCAGTAGCGACTGTCGGTCCAGACAGCTGCTTTCTTCATGGTCACCACTGCAGTTCCTGGGGCAGAACAGAGAAGCTTGCAGGTGAGGGTGAAGGGGAGGAACGTGGCATTAGCTGATGGATGTGCAATGCAGTGCTGGCTCTGAGAATGCCACGAGGGGCCTCTGGAAAGAGATTCTGTCCTCCATTGGAAGGAAGTGAGGAAGGAGATGTTAAAAAGAGCTATGGGGGGAGCTGGCAGAAAGGTGTCCTGAATCAGGCACCTCTGCTTTGTGTCGAGGGCTGCTTGTGGACTTTCAGCAGAAGTGAGGTCAACTTTTGGCTGCAAGTAGGCGCTCTCAGGAAAGATGGGGCTCAGCGTAAAGACTCGGTGGCTGATCGGGACGCTAAGGCAGAGGCTCAGCTGAGGACTGGTGGGGAAGAATAATCCAGAGATTTTGGCAAAGGGAAAAAGAGCCTATGATGCACGAGGCAGGGTAGTTTGAAGCCCAAGGAGGAACGTTTGAGGATCAGAAAAGGAAACTTGGATTTCATTCAATGGGCCAGGATCACGGTGCGAGGCCCCTTCAGACACTGTGATCTCATCAAGGGCTTCTGTTTGTGTCTCATTTGGCCGTGTGAAGTGATGTTGTCCGTAAAGCAACTGGCAAAGGAAAGCTTTGTCCCCAAATGAGCCCTCATGTGAAGGGAATCGGCAGATTCTTAGTGGTTAGAGGTAGAAGTAGCAACTATTCAGAAATGGAGCCCAGGAGTGCCAGACTGGGCCTGGCTGCAGCAGAGGTAATGAGCATGGGAAGGCAGCCTCTGCCTCATTTCTACACAGAAAATGGCTGGTGGGCTATGAGATATGTGCCCTGGGGAATATGATGACTTTGGGCTAGTGGAGGGAGACAGAGAGAGTAGAAGGGTTTTCTCTACAGTAGGTTCTGGGGTCCCAGATGCTGAGACACTAGCCACATTAGGTCCTCTGTGACCACCTCTGGATCTACCAACAAAAGCAATGGGGCTGGGTAATGATTGTCACCTGCAGACCCTGTAAAGCCTGTAATCCACGCACGCCTCTCGTCATGTTGGCCGATGTACTCGTTCTAGGAAATCAACAACACCATCATTAGCCTTTTTCGTGGTGTCAGATCCCACATGAAAGGCCCCCAACCACATCCCAGTTATTTCTGTCTGTCAGCTCCAACCCCTTGTCAGCTACAAGCCCAAGCACACCAAGTGCCTCTTCCAGGAAGCCCTCTGTAACTCTCCCAGCCTTCAATATCTTCCCTTCCTTTGAGCAACCGTAACTTTTGCAATTCAACACCCCCTGCCCCGCCCCATCCACACTGGACTCAGTGCAACACTGGACTGTTCTGCAAAGGAGCCTTGTTGCCCTGCCCTGCAAATTCTATGCAGTCTAGGGTCCTGTCTTTTGGTTCGTTTGGGATTTCCCCTCCAGCTAACCCTTCTCCCTCCTGAGTCAAGCACAGTAGACTGGGAACATCATAACTTCTGCAAAGGGCTTTACATTATCATATTTTGATCCTCATAATCCTTGGAGATAGATCTCATTACAGACCCATTTCTCTTTGCAGAAGAGGAAACTGAGGCTCAGGGAAGTTCAGACACTTACCCAACATTCTTAGCCCTTCCCAGCATGTAGGAAAACTAATTCAAACAAGCTCATTGACACTGAAAATGCCCTCTCTCCCAAATGGGCTGGTGTTGGAAAGGTGGATGGTATGGAGGGTGGAGCTAGTGATGGGAAACGGTGGGATGGGTGCCCCCCTCCACAATCAACCCCGTACTCCCATAACCCAGGATTTTGGATCATTTTGCCACTCCATTCCACAGAGTATGGGAAGGCCTGGGCCGGAAGGGAGCTTAGAGTTCTTCCAGTCCAATTTCCAGCCCACCTTCTAACCTCCTAGGGCAGGGATACCCTAAACATTCATTCTGGATCTGCCTTCTAGGAATTGATGAAAATTGATTCTGAAGTTGTTTATAGTTTAATTTCTTGAGGTTAAGGAGGTTTGGCAATGTCTCCCTGCCTATGTAGAAGGATACATTCTTTCAGTTGCCCTAAAACTACCATGTCCGTGCTCTCCACTTCCCTCCCTTTGCCCGTCAGATCCTTTCTCTGCCTTCATCTTCTGAGTTTTAACAGCTACTGTTTGTGGTCTCTGACCCAGGGTATCAGAGAGGGCAAGGGGGAGAGAAGCTGTCTCTTACCATGTGAGCATCCGTGTCTGGGATGATGTAGGCCGAGAGATTCTGGGTCTGCATCTGCTGGCGGAGGGCTGTGAGTGACACTGTGGTGTTGACCACAGTAACTGGAAGGTACTGACAGATGACAAGAAGATATCGAGACACAAACAAACAGATACATATGTTGCTTAAAGAAAATCACACATGGGCCCCTGGCCTCCAGAAGAACCCCCAGCCTCTCCTGAAGCAGGGGTTGGGGAAAGTTAGGCTGACCTGGCTTGGGAAGGGTTGGGGCGGCAACTGATGTTACCGCTTAGTCTAGATAAAGATGCCTGGGCTGGGTGGAGATGGAGGTGTTGAAGAGTTTGGAAAGGGACCCCTTGTGACAGTAACGGGACCTGAGTCTGGGATGCGGGTGTGGGTGAGAACTGCAGGGGTCTGAGCTCTGGCACTGGGCCAGGCCATGCAGATGGTCCTTCTTTGGCTACCTGGGGTAGGGTTGCCAGATTAGTAAATAAAAATACAGGACACTCACCTAGTTATGTTTGCATTTCAAATAAACAATGTATAATGTTTTAATGTAATACTTACATTAAAACGTGCACAATTTGGGGCATACTTGCAGTAAATTCTTATTTGTTATCTAAAATTCAAACGTAACTGGGTGTCCTGTATTTTATCTGGCAACCTTCCCTTGGCAGGGCTTTTTCAGGTTGCCACCCACTGGTCCCAAATGGCAGAGGAGAGTGAATGAATGCCCCCAACAGTTTGAGATATTGCCCAGAAAGACCCTTTCCAGACCAGTTCTCTATTTCTTTACAGGTCGTTTTAGCTTTAAAACGAAAAGCATGTTTTCGTTTGTGCTGTTTTGCTTTCTACTCCACAATATATCCATGTTTGTTTTAACATAAAAGTAATGTGGTTTGCCCACCCACCTGCCTGCCCTAGGGGGTCCCATAAAGTTGATATTGCTAGCAGATGTACTGCGTTTTTCCCATGGCTTACAGTGCTGCTGGCATGCCTACCCCTTAGCCCCTACTCTGATTGTAGAAAGAATCACTCTGCTCCCCAGCTAGGAAGCTGACTACTCAAGCCCCTTCTGCGGGACCTTTTCCTCATCTTCACACCCTAGGCCTCCCTCTCTTGCCCTTCCTTTGGCTTTTCTTTGGTTTTGGTTTTGTTTTGTTTTGTTTTTGAGACAGTCTCGCTCTGTTGCCCAGACTGGAGTGTAGTGGCACGATCTCGGCTCCCTGCAACCTCTGCTTCCTGGGTTCAAGCAATTCTTCCGCCTCAGCCTCCCAAGTAGTGGGGATTACAGGGACCCGCCACCATGCCTAGCTCATTTTTTTTTATTTTTAGTAGAGACGGGTTTCACCATGTTGCCCAGGCTGGTCTCGAACTCTTGACCTCAGGTGATTCACCCGACTTGGCCTCCCAAAGTGCTGGGATTACAGGTGTCAGCCACAGTGCCCAG
This sequence comes from Mandrillus leucophaeus, assembly GCF_000951045.1. Taxonomy (NCBI): domain Eukaryota; kingdom Metazoa; phylum Chordata; class Mammalia; order Primates; family Cercopithecidae; genus Mandrillus; species Mandrillus leucophaeus. Next base: position 3,582,764 of record NW_012103576.1, read on the forward strand.
CCTCCGTTGGCTCTTCTAACCCCTGTCTTCCTCCCTCTTCCCTTCTGTGCTTCTCCTTTTGCTGTCACTCTAGAATTTGTCTTTTTTTCCTCCCATCTTCCTAGCCTCTGCCTGGCCTCAGCCAAAGGCCAGCTAGGGCCCTCCTGCCCTCCTCCCACCTCCTAGCGGGGTTTCCCAGACCCAGATCAGCACGGAAGCAGATAACCTGCTGCGGGGAATGAGTGGGAGGGAGGGGAGGGCACTGATGTGGAGGGGAGGGAGTGGAAGGGGTAGGGGCCCCAGAGTCCGGAAATCAGGAGAAAGCCTGATAGGGGGAGGGGCTACCAACTGAGCGAATGGGGGATGGAGAAGACGATAGGGCACAGCGGGGGTGCCTCGATGCAGGGGTGAGTGGGGCAGGGTGGCGGGGAGGTGCGCTGGGGGGGAGGGGGCTTGTGCGCGGGGCGGGAGCGGGGGCGGGGGCTACTCACAGGAGGGTTGGTGGAACAGTTTCTCACATCCTGCCCTCCAAGATCCGCTGGCTTTGGGTGGCCCCAGGCACAAGCTAGAAGCCCGGAGAGAAACCCAGGGTCATTTGGGAACCAGCTAGTTACTAGAGAGGGAAGGACCTCAGCCCGCCCCGCAGGGCCTCCGTCCTTTGAAACGCACGAAGCTGGCCAGCTCTACTTGAGGATAAAAATAATCACATTTCATAGGAAATCAGGTTGAATTGGATAGCACCCTGGGTCACAATCAAAGAAATCTGTTTCATAGACAAGTGATTGCCACTTTTGGATGGGTTTTAGTGCTCATTAAATCAATTTTTCTTCTAATCTAATTGGGTCTTTTCAGGGTTTAGTGAAGTGGAAAAGTTGTGTGTAAATTAAATTTTTGTTATCAAATTTTCTTTGAAATGCTCTAGAGGATCACACTAAATAATCACCCCACCTTCATTTTAGCCTTTTATAAATCTAATTGTATAATACACTGGGTTGACTTCAATTCAAGGCCTGCTTGCACTGTTTCTTATAGTCCAAATCTTTGCCTATCATTCCAGGCTCATTTTCAATATATTAGACAGAAATCCCAGTCTTCCATGGTGGGGAAAGGTGGTTTAATTAGCATTTAAAGACACCCTACTATGTGCCAGATACTGAACGCAGCAATTCACCTACAGTATCTCATTTGATATTTGTGACATCCCTATGAGGTGGAAATTATTGTTCAGTTTCTGCAGAGGAGCAAGTCAAGGCCCAGAGAGATCTGGTAACTTGTCTAACTTGTGCCACCAGCAGTCAGTGGTAGAACAGGGATTTGAACCCAGGCCATCTTAATACAAAAGAGGTGAGTGTCCTTTCTGTCCTCCCACTCTGCCAAGTATGAGAGGTGGGCCTGGAAAGGGTGATGCCACAGAAGGGACAGAGTATATGGAGATCTAGTTTCCAGTTAGGGCTTTGCCCCAAATTTAGAGTGACTCAAGAGTGACCCCCCCAATATTGAGCAAACATCTAAGCGCCTACTGTGTGCCAGGCACTGGACTAAGTTCTCCAGGCTCTGGACCTCTGGAAAGGAGGGGCTTGAATTAGACAAAGTCCCTTCCTGCCCTGAAAGCCCAGTGGTCTCTGATAGTCCTTGCCTCTAACCCCTCTGTCTTTTAGGGAGGGATTTCCCTAGAGGGTAATGGGGCCCTGAGTGTGGGGAGACGTTACACTCCCCCTGGCCTCACCCCTTTTTTTTTTTGAGACAGAGTCTCTCTCTGTCACCCAGGCTGGAGTGCAGTGGGGCGATTTCAGCTCACTGCAACCTCTGCCTCCCGGGTTCAAGCGATTCTCCTGCTTCGGCCTCCCAAGTAGCTAGGACTACAGGCATGCACCCACCGCACCCAGCTAATTTTTGTATTTTTAGTAGAGATGGGGTTTCACTATATTGGCCAGGCTGGTCTCAAACTCCTGACCTCAAGTGATCCACCTGCCTCGGCCTCCCAAAGTGTTGGGATTACAGGCGTGAGTCACTGCACCCAACACCCCTCCGCACCTTTTTTTTTTTTTTTTTTT
>NW_012103576.1:3584846-3608497 GCF_000951045.1 Mandrillus leucophaeus
TTTTTTTTTGAGATGGAGTCTCCCTCTTTTGCCCAGGCTGGAGTGCAGTGGCATGATCTTGGCTCACTGCAGTCTCTGCCTACTGGGTTCAAGCGATTCTCCTGCCTCCACCCCTTGAGGAGCTAGGATTACAACTGTGTGCCACCATGCCTGGCTAATTTTTGTAATTTTAGTAGAGATGGTGTTTCATCATGTTGGCCAGGCTGGTCTCGAACTTCTGACCTCAAGTGATCCACCTGCCATGGCCTCCCAAAGAGCTAGGATTACAGGCATGAGCCACCACACCCAGCCACACTTTTGAGTGGGTTGAGCTACAGATGCAAGGAGGGTGGCTGGGGTTCATCACCATGAACGCTCTGCGTGATTTTGTCTTGGTCTCATAAACTCAAGGATCAGATGTGACTCATACTGTTTATTTAAGAAAATGAACACCCATTTCTGTAGAAACAGATCCCTGGCAAAATGTTGGCACTGAGATGCTAACATAAGAAGCGGGACACAGCCAACTTGTGTCTCTCTGGACACCAGAATATGCTGTTCTCTGAGGCAGCAAAGCAGGGGTTCCCAAGAGTAGGCTCTGCAGCTGAATGACTCTGTGGTCCCTGGCACAAGGCCTGGCTCTGGGTAGGTGCTCAGGAACTGGACACTGAGTGACTGATCAGGCCCTGCCGACAGATAACAAAGAAAGGAAGGCTAAGGTGGGAGCGCTGGGCTGGGCACCTAGTTGAGGACAGAGAGGGTGCCGCAGGAATGATGAAGACTCTCTCCCTGACCAAAGTTTAGTTAGGCTCCCCCAAAGCCTCTTCTCCACTTGGCCTTGACCTTGGCCTTCTGTGTCTGTCCTGCCCTTGCCAGGCCTGCATCACCCAGTCTTAGCAAGAATCTTGCTAAGTCAGTTTAGACACCCTTGATATCTGATCACTCTGGCCTGCTGTCAGTAAGAATCCTGTTCAGTCGGTTTAGCAAGAATCCCCCTACCCTTGCTATCTCCTCTTAATACTTTTCCATCCACTGACCCCCTCACTCTGCTCCTTGGCTACAGATCCCTGAAAGTCTTTTCTGTAATCAGAGTTGAGTCCCATCTCTCTCTTCTATTGCAATGCGGTAGTCTTAAATTAAGTTTTCCTTACCGTTTTAACGAGTGTCAGAATAATATTTTTTCTTTAACGGGGGAATGTAAAGGTGCCAAACCAGACTCGATCCAAGTCACGAGGGCCCCCAACACTGGCCCCGAGGTGCCTCTTCCTCAAGTCAGAGAGAGGAAGCAACAGAAAAAGAGACTCGTGCCCCACCCCTCACTCCAACCCTTTCTGAGCTCAGAGGGGAGAGGTCAGAGGTGCCTTCCAGTGGAAGCTAGGATGCACATACCACAGAGGAGGACCAGCCAGGGGCAGCAGCCCCAGTGAGCCCGGGCCATAGGGTCTCCAGATGCAGGCGCTGGGTGGATGGAGGGACAAGGGAGAGAGGGAGGGCTCTTTCCCCGGCCTCTTCCTTCAGGCCTTTCCTGGGCGCCAGCAGACAAGGGGTGGGGGCTGGTGTCAAGAAGGAGGCGTCTGGCTGCTGGATGGAGAGTGCCTCTCTGGTCTTTTGTTTTGGAGGGCTCTGGGAGCCAGGGTGGGCAGAGGAGCTTTGGGCTGCCCGAGGCGGACTCTGCAAGTTCCTAGTTGTTTACGATAGGGTGTGAGGCTATCCTGGGCAGAGTCCAAAGATCTCAAGAGACAGAGGCACAACAGCTGGTCTCAATCAGCCTGCTTTTCCCAGCCCCCTCTCAGCAGCCGAGCCCCCGCCATTCCTTAATTTGGTCCCCTCCCCTCCAGCAAGCTGATTCCCGTTAGCTCCCACACTCTGGGCTCTGGCTCCAGCACCTGCTTTTGCTGTGGGGATGGAGATTTGCCTCCTGCTGCTGCTCCTCCTCCTCCCCCCTCTTCCTCCTCCTCCTTTTCCTTCTCCTCCTCATTTTTCCTCCTTCCCCTCATTTTCTGTTTTCCTCCTCCTCTTCCTCTTCCTCCTTTTCCCTCTTTGTCCTCCTCCTTTTCTTTTTTCCTCCTCCTTCTCCATTTCCTCCTCATCCTCCTTTTTCCTCTTCCTCCCCTTCCTTTTTTGCCTCCCCCTCTTCCTCCAAGCTGGCTGGAAAAGCCAGTGTCCTCTCTTCTTGCAGTGCTTGGCAATTCCCACTGTACCCCTTGGGAAAGTTGGTTGTGACTGGAGAGTTACTTTCTTGAGCTGGGATGAGTCCCCCCAGGAGCGCCCACTCTGAGGAAGTGATGCCAGCTCTTCTCTTGGGATCTGGGGAGTCCCATTCCACTGCATTTTCTGAACCTGCACTCTGGGGAACCGAGGCTGTTAGAGTCACTCACACCTGGGAGGAAATGAAAACCCAAAGATGCCCCTATCTGGAGGGTTCGAAGGATGCCACTGAAGAGGGAAGAAGACCCAGAAAGGGGAGTTTGGGCGCTCTGAGAAGACTAACTTGGTGAACTGGAAATGCTCTTTCTGCCATAGCTTCTAGAACAGCGATTTGGTTACCCCGAAGTGTCTCCCCACGAGGGAAGTGGAGAAGCTGAGGCCTGCCTTGTCTTCACGCCCAGCTGAATCAGAGGGCAGCATCAAGGCAGCTCCTAGTAAATGCTCTACAGAACCCTTGCTCTTTGGGCTCGAGGAAGGCGATGTCCCAGAGAGGAATCCTTTAGAGAGACAAACAGACCCAATGGGGTTGGGTGCTCACCTAGCCTGGAGGGCCCCAGAGGCAAACCACCCATTCCTTTTGTTTCTATTTTTATTTTTGAAACAAGGTCTTATTCTGTTGCCCAGGGTGAGTGCAGTGGCATGTTCTCGGTTCACTGCAACCACAGGCTCCCGGGCTCAAGCAATTCTCCAGCGTCAGCTTCCCGAGTAGCTGGGACCCTAGGTGAGTGTCACCATGCCTGACCACCATTCCTTTTGTTTCTATTTTTAATGGATTTACAGTCTGCTTATGTCCACATCAAGTTTAAAGCAACTTTCAACAATCCAAGAATGACAAAATAGGCCATTTTGAAGAGGGAAAGAGGACCTTCATGGGAGTCTTCAAAGGGGCAGAGTCAAAATGATTGAGGTGGCTCAGTGAACTTCATTCTCAGGAATAAAAGCAGAGGGCAGGAGCCCACAGCCTCAGAGGACAGACCAGGAACAAGGAGAACTTGAGAATGCTGTCATTCAATAACTGCTGAAGCTCCCACAGCCTTTTCCCCAGGCTCCTCTCTCCCACCCCTTCCAGAGTTGGTAATGAAATTATTCCCAGAGACCAGAGCACTGGGAAATGCCCCCTCAAAGCCGCCTCCCCGCTCTGTTCACTGTAGTAGCCATCCTGAAGGGCAAGCAGGCAGAGCTGATGGGATTGTGCATGGGAAGACCCCTGAAGACAGCCTTTGAGGACAAACACAGTCCTGTTTTTCTGTCAGTGAATTGAGCCTTGAAACACTGACTTGGAAGCCATCTGCCTGAGTTTCAATCCCAGCTCTGGCACCCACTAGCTGTGTGATCGTGGACAAGTGACTTTATCTCCCTGAATCCCCAGTGTCCTCACCTGTGAAATGGAGTAATGATAGTACTAACTTTTTAGGGTTGTTATGAGGATTCAATGGGCTAATATTTGTGATGCTCTCAGAACATGCCTCGCGGAGACGAGAGTAAATGTTCTACAAATGTTCGTTAACTCACATACTAGAACTAAATAAAGCCAGTCTCATCTGTACTTTGTTCTTTCTCTCCCTGGCATCCAGCACTCCTGAAATGGCAGTTGTTATAGCAAAGATCAGCTGAGCTGAAGGGCCAATCCCTGAAGCAAACAAACTAAACAGGGATTTCACCCGCATCTTCTGGACTCTGCCCAGGGATGGTCCCCACGTAATACTCAGCCCTCTGGTTTCATACTTCTGGGTCCCAGCCTTAGCCCTGGTGGCAAAGATAACTTCACTTGCCTTCATCAGCTCCTTCCTTATCTCCCTATTTTGAAACCACTGTCTTTACTCTTATCAGTTGAGAGACTTCAACCCAAGTTGACAACAGGCTTGAAGTGGAAAGAAATGATTCAAGGTGGGGAGGGTTGAATGGCCGAGTCTTTGCATCAAAGTTGTTTGGAAGATGCACGCGTCACTAGAGTCTTGTTCTGGCCTGCTCACGCAGTGGACTTCTGCTTGTTTTACTTTTTGGTCCAAGGCTAGCCTAAAAGCCAAATTCTGAAATCGGAGGTGATCTTCTCTAGAGTACCTCCTGTCTGTGCCTCTTATTTTGCATCCTGATGCCACCCCAGGCTTGTCACCCTGACTTACAACATGAGCCTGCCCTCTCTGGGCACCAAAGCCTCCTTGACTTCCATCAGAATACACCTTCTTGACTTACATGTTCTCTTGCCAGGTGACAACCACTAGGTGTCCTGAATCACAGATGAGGTCACAATAACAACTCACGTCATGAGTATGAATGAGAAAATGCATATAAAGTGATGAGGAAGCAGGAAGCTCTAGCACCAGGGATACAAACAGCTCTGCTGTGGGAGCCCCAGGGAAGGGTAGAACCTGGAGGAAGGCCAGGAATCAGAGAGGTGGAGTGAACCTTGGCAGTAGAGGTGCAGAGATGGCATTGCAGGAGGTGGTCACAGGGAAGGACAGCAGTCTAGGGGCAGATTGGCAGCAGTAATGTGAAAAGCAGCCTGAGGAAGCACAGGTGGACAGCGCTATGGCCTGGAATAGCTGGTGGCAACAGGGAAGTCAGAGACCCAAGGGGGATATGAGCCCTGCAGAGCATCCCCTGGGGATGTCCCAAGTTACTGAGGATGAAATCATGAAACAATACCTGAGGTTCTGCAGTTCTGCAGGTGGGAAGGAGACTTTTGAGCTAGCACATGCCCAGTCTAACAGTTCATGTGACCTCAGAGGCTGAGGGACTGGGGACGCTTGGCCTCGTGGGCACAGCATGTGATCTCTGCTTCCAAATTCCCTTTATAATCTCCCATCAGATTCCAGTATCTCATGCTGGGAGACAGGCAGGGTTCTCAGCAGGAGAAGAGAAGACAGACTTGGAGAAAAAAAGTGGCTTTGCCTAGGTCCAAGCTGACCTGTGGCAGAGCTGGGACTCAAACCTGGGTCTGGGGAACTTAAAAGCCCATGCTCTGTCCATTGGGCCTCATTGTCACCCCAATCTGAAGATCCTCCATGGCTCCCACTCCCTCAGGGTAGAATTCAATATCCTCAGCTCAGTGGCCAAGGCCTTCCTCCCTAACATTACCCATCTCTTCTTGTCCACATTCTCTCCATCCATCAAAGTCCAGCACAAAAGTCATCTTGTCTACCAAGCCCTCATCACCTCAAATTCATCTTGGAGACTTCCATAACATTTTATGGGAGCTTCTATTTTCAAAGACTCACACTGACCTTTTTCTTTCTCAACAACTCTTCTGTCTTAGGTCACCCATCCCCAAGGGCAGGAGCTTGCTTTTTATAAATGTTTAGATCCAGGACAGGTCCTGTCCAGGACAGAGCCCCAGCAAAAAGCGGGCTCAACACAAGTTTGCGGAGTTGATGCATTAACTCCAAAGTCCAAAATTCAAAGTCTCATCTGGAAATGAGTTCCTTCCACCTATGAGCCTGTAAAATAAAAAACAAGTTATTTACTTCCAAGATGCAATGGGGGGATAGGCATTGAGTAAACATTTTCATTCCAAAAGGGAGAAATTGGGCAAAATAAAGGGCTACAGGCCCCATGCAAGTTTGAAACCCAGCAGGGCAGTCTTTAAATGTCACAGCTCCAAAATAATCTCCTTCAACTCCATATCCCACATCCAGGCCACACTGACACAAGGGGTGGGCTCCCAAGGCCTTGGGCAGCTCTGCCCCTGTAGCTTTGCTGGGTTTGGCCTCTGTAGCTGCTCTCACAGTTGTTGAGTGTCTGTGGCTTTTCCAGGTGCAGGGTGCGAGCTGTTGGTAGATCTACCATTCTGAGGTTTGGAGGACTGGGGCCCCCTTTCCACAGCCCACTAGGCAGTGCCCCCAGTGGAGACTACATGGGGGCTTCAACCCCACGTTTCCCCTCTGCACTGTCCTAGCAAAGGTTTTCCATGAGGGCTCTGCCCCTGTAGCAGGCTCTGCCTGAGCACCCAGGCTTTCCTATACATCTTCTGAAATCTAGTCAGAGGCTGCCAAGCCTCCTTCACTCTTGCACTCTGCACACCTACAGGCTTAATGCCACATAGAAGCTGCCAAGGCTTACAGCTTACACTTTCTGAAGCAGCAACCTGAGCTGTATCTGGGGACCTTTGAGCCAAGGCTGGAGCTAGAGTGGCCAGGATGCAAGAAGCAGTGTCCAGAGGCTGTACAGGGCAGCAGGGCCCTAGCCCTGGCCCATGAAACCATTTGGTCCTCCTTGGCCTCAGAGCCTGTGATGGGAGGGGTTGCCTCTTAGATCTCTGAAATGCCTTTTTTAGTTATGCAAATATCTCTAGCAAGTGGTTACCCCACAGTCTGCTTGAATTCATCCCCTGAAATTGGGCTTTTCTTTTCTACCACATAGTGAGGGTGCAAATTTTCCAAACTCTTACACTGTGCTTCCCATTTAAATAAAAGTTCCAACATTAAGTCATTCCTTTCCTCCCACACCTGAGCATAGATTGTTAGAAGCAGCCTGGTACCTCTTGAATGTTTTGCTGCTTAGAAATTTCTTCTGCCAGATACCCTAAATCATCAATCTGAAGTTCAAACATCCACAGATCCCTAGGTCATGGACACAATACAGCCAAGTTCTTTGTTAAGGCATAACACAGGTGACCTTTGTTCCAGTTCCCAATAAGTTCCTCATTTCAATCTGAGACCTCAGCAGCCTGGACTTCACCGTCTACATCACAAACAGCATTTGGGTCACAACCATTTAACTAGTGTCTAAGAAGTTCCAAACTTTCCCTCATCTTCCTATCTTCTTTGGAGGCCTCCAAACTCTTCCATCTTCTGCCCATTACCCAGTTCCAAAGCCGCTTCCACATTTTCAGGTATCTTTATAGCAATGCCGCACTTCTTTGGTATCAATTTTCTGTATTAGGCCAACCTTGGATTGCTATAAAGAAATACCTGAGACTGAATCATTTATAGTGAAAAGAGGTCTGATTGGCTTGCAGTTCTGTGGGCTGTACAGGAAAGCATAGTGCTGGCATCTGCTTCTGGGAGGGCCTCAGGAAACTTACAATCATGGCAGAAGGCAAAGAGAGAATAGGCATCTCACATGGCAGGAGTGGGAGCAACAGAGAGAGTGGAGAAGGAGGTGCCACACACTTTTAAACAACCTGATCACTTGAGAACTCACTGACTATCATGAGGACAGCACTAAACCATGAGGGATCTGCCCCGTGACCCAAACATCTCTCCCCAGGCCCCATCTCCAACATTGGGGATTACATTTCAACATCAGATTTGGCAGAGACATATATTCAAACATTATCAGTGATTATGGTTCAGGAACTTTGCTAGTGAGAACCAGTGGATCTGGCTAGAGCCCTGTGTAGGCCAGTTAGCTTGGTTCACTTCAGTGGTCACAGACTGAGTCAGATCCTGAGCCCTGGCTGAGTTCAAAGCCCAGCCAGGCATGTCACAAACCTATGCTGCCCCCTCAGGGGCCTTGCACTGCATAAGGATGCCACATAGAAGCTGCCAAGGCTTACAGCTTACACTTTCTGAAGCATCAGCCTGAGCCTTGCACTGCATAAGGATGCATGGCTATAGCACCACTGGGGCTCACCAAGGTTCTAGTCGATTTCACTCAACCCTTCATTTGGTGGTCTTTGGGCACTCTTCCAACCTTCTGTCCTCTCCAGGAGCCTGATCTCTTTACTTCTCAGCCATCTTATGCCCCTCTCCTTGCCATCTCCAGTCTAGCCATATGCCATTCTTTCAGTCCCTCTTACCGTGTCTCCTCTAGCAACAGGGTCTTTGTCTGTTCTTTTCCCTTCACCCAGAATACCCACCCTTCCTTCCTCTTTTTGCTCTGTGAACTCCTCTTCCTTCCAGTCTTGCCTCAAATGTCATTTGGTCTAGAAGCTTTCCTTGATTTCCTGGCAAGGTTGACTTCCCCTATTAGTTCTGTTACTGCCTTTGTCACAGGTCCCATCATCTGCCTTTCAACACTTCCCCAGTCATGGAAAGGACCACAGCAACTAGCTCATGGTTGCCTCTCCCCAACACGTCTGCCATTACCATAAGTCATATCAAGGTTCCTGTAAATGACCCATCTAATGTCCTTCTTCTTCAAGTCCAAAGCTCCTCAGCTCAAGGCCCTTTCTCCTCCACTCCTCCACTCCTCCTCTCCTCCTCAGCCTCCCACAACCAAAGTAGCATCTTGGGCCTTGCCACTGCTTGGGATCGCTGTCCTTTGACATACTGAACTCCAGCCCCCCATTCTCTGAACACACTCTCCTGTGCTTCTCTCCTTCACTCTTACTGCACCTGACTTTTGACTTCACTGAAACGTCCTGTCCTTTGCCCTATGCTCTTCCTCTCCCTTTCTCAGCATCCCTTGGTTTCCCTTCCCTCTCTATTTGGCTCAAACTATATAACCCATCACTCCAACCTCCCTTTTACTAGCACATTTAACTCTTCTGTTCCTTTGTGCTTCCACTCTATGTATCCTGCCAATGTCCATCCCCAAGTAAAGCATGCTCCCATCCCAGGGTCATTGCATATATCATTCCCACTAACAGGAATGCTCTTTCTTCAGATGCCAACATGGCTCATTCCTTCGCTTCATTCAGTCCTCTGGTCAGATGTCCCCTTTTCAGAGAGGCCTTCCCGGATCTCGTTATTTAAGCAGTGCCTCTGCCACTCTTTATTTCCTATTCTGTATTATTACCTCTTCAGAGTATTTTCCTGACATTATATTGTGTATCTATTTGTTTATTTTTGTCCACTGCTATATCTCAGGGCCTAGAACACTACCTGGAGCTTAGTAGGCATTCATAACTATTTGTTGAATAAATAAGTAAACCCCAGGACATTTCAACCATCTGTCTTCTGTACAGGAGAATATATCCCAACCCTGTGGGTTGGGATCACTTCAAATTGTTGGTGTCCAACCTCAGCAGGCCTCTTGGTGCTGCTTGGCAATCCTTTTCCCTGTCTTGAGTCAGCTATATTTTCCATTGCCCTTGTGGGAGATTCCAGACCTTTATCCTTGTCCTCAAATCCCTACCCCGCTTGCATTTCATGACCGATGGACCTTCGGGTTGTTTCTGACTTTGCATTGTTACAAACAGGGGCCATGAAAATCCATGCACATGAAGTATTGATCTGGGATCCACATCTAGAAATAGAAAAGTGCACAATTTTGTCATGTCAGTAGATTCTGCCAAACTGCCCTCCAAGAAAAGCTGTAGCAGTTCACACTTCTACCAATAAAATAGCTGTTTCCATAACGTTATCAACACTGGATAACATCAATGGTTTAAGGTTTTACGAATTTTATGGGTGAAAATTGGTCTCTTGCTGCTTTGTGTTTACCTTCTGGCTGGTAAAGGTTGACTATGCTTCCTTATGTTTTACTTGCCTTTTATTTTTTTCTTCATCTTTGAGTATCCGTTCCTTTCATTAGCCCATGTTCTCATTGGGTTGTTTGGTTTTTTTTTCTTATTAACTTAAAAATGAGATCTTTATATATTTTATGCATTCTTCCTTTATCTATTTGACAAATATTTTCTCCCTTTTAGCTTTGTTTTTAATTTTAGAGACTGAAATTTTTTTTGTGTGCAGCCAAAAACCTGTCAAGATACTCTTATAATTTCTAGGACTTGTGACTTACTTAACAAGGAAATACTGTCCTATATATTCTTAGAGAGTTTCACATACTTTTTTTTGAGTGCGCATGTGTTTAGCTCATTAATCCATCTGGGAATTGTATTTGGATATGACAAGAGGTACAGATTCAAGAATATTGCGCCCTAACCCTCCCACCTCCAATTTGACAACTAATTGTCCCAACACCATTTATTGACGGGTATACCTTTTCTTCATTGATTTTCAATGCCTTATGTAGTGTATATTATAGTCTCACCTATACGTGGGGTTGTACTAGACTCTTTTGTTCCATTGATCTATGTTGTGGTGCCAACATTACACTGCTTTAATTACTATAGCTTGTGTTGTGCTTTGATAGCTGGTAGTGGAAGACTTCCTGCCCATTTTTCAAACACTTCTCTGCCATATTGCATATTTCCTTCTCTAGATGATCTCAAGATCACCTCAAGTCCTATACAAATTCCTGTTATGATTCAAACTGAGATTGCCTTAGACATTTGGATTAATCTTGGGAAAATGTCTGAGTTTTTAAAAACATCCTGGAATATACCTTGTCTTTTCATTGATCCAGGTATTGTATGCCCTTCTGTAAAGTTGTCTACCCCTGTCCTCGTCCACAGTGGTCTGATTTGAGCCCGACCACTCCACCAAAGGAGCTCTTGCTAGAGTCATTAATGAGCTTTGTGGTGCTCGCTACTGAGAGGTGGCAGGTTGAGGGGATGTCTCTGTCCACTCACCTTGAAACTGCGCAGGGTTTTATGAGTATTTTGACCAATGGCAGATGGTGAAAGGGAACTTTCCATGTATTTTGGTCTTCTTTAATTTCTATATGCAATGTTTTGTAGTTTTCTGAATACAAGTATTTCACTTCCTGGGTTAAATTTATTGATAAATATTTTATTCTTTTACGTACTACTGTAAATGGAATTGTTTTCTTCATTTCCTTTTGGATTTGTCATTGCTGATGTACAGAAACATGGTATATTAGTTTGGGCTGCTGTTACACATTACCACGGATGTAGCTTGAGCAATGAACGTTTATGTCTCACAGTTCTGGAGACTGAGGAGTCCAAAATCAAGGTGCTGGCAGATCAGGTGTCTGGTGAGAACACTCTTCCTGGTTTGCAGGTGGCCATCTTCTTGCTATGTCCTGATATGACAGGTGGAAAGAGAGGGAAGGAGAGGGTAGAGAGAAAGGGGGCTCTTGGGTCTCTTCTTATAAGTGCACAAATCCCACCAGGAGGGCTGGACCCTCATGACCTCTAATCACCTCCCAAACTTCCCCATCTTCAAATACCATCACATTGGGGATTAGGGTTTTGACATTTGAATTTGGAGGCACACGAGCATTCTGTCTATAGCACATGGGACCCTTTCTCTTGGTCTTCAGTTGCCATACAAGCAGGTCGACTGCCCGGAGATCCCCAGACTGTGAGAAAGCTCAGAGTAGCCGCTGCAGAGAGGTGGCATGGAGAGGCCCTGAGACCACAGGAAGAGAGAGAAAGAGAAGGCCAGCCAGCCCCCAGGCCAGCCCCCAGCTCCCCGCCACCCAATGTTCTAGCTTCCAGCCCCTCTCTGACTACAACAATAGGAGAGACCCTGAGCCAGATTCCTTGCCAACCCCAAATTCCTAACTCACAGAAACCATGAGAGATGATAGGATAATACCATGATGTTTACTGCTTTAAGCCACTAAGGTTTTTTTTGCTTTTGTTTTTGTTTTTTTACATGGCAATAGATAACCAGAACAGCCTTCTACTTCCCAAATCTAAAGGGCCATTTTAAGGGCAATGACTTCTCTGTGGTAGTCGACTTAGCAGAACTGTTCCCTCATTGAACCTCTCCTTTTCTTTGACTTCCTTGACAATTGTTCCTAGTTCTTCTCCTACATCTGTGCCTACTTTTTCTTAGACTTTTTCCTACACTTCTTTTATTCTCCCTTCCCCTTAAATATTGAAGTCCTGGCCTCAGCCTTCTTCTCTTCTGATGAGTTACACTCAACTCTCACCCATATCCAAGTCGGTGCCAGCCCAGGCCTCTTTCCTGAGCTCTAGACTCATAAAACCAATTGCTGGCCGGGTGCGGTGGCTCATGCCTGTAATCCCAGCACTTTGGGAGGCCGAGGTGGGTGGATCACAAGGTCAGGAGATCAAGACCATCCTGGCCAACATGGTGAAACTCCGTCTCTACTAAAATACAAAAAATTAGCCGGGCATGGTGGTGCCTGACTGTAGTCCCAGCTACTCAGGAGGCTGAGGCAAGAGAATCGTTTGAATCCAGGAGGCAGAGATTGCAGTGAGCCAAGATCATGCCACTGCACTCCAGACTAGCGACAGAATGAGACTCCATCAAAAAACAAACAAACACACAAACAAAAAACAACAACAACCAAAAAAACAAAAAAAATCCAATTGCCTACTGACCTTCCCTACTTTCCCGACCTGGATGTCTCTTACTCCACATGTGCAAAATGGATCTCTTCATTTCCCCCATGCTGCAACATGTCCCTGTCCACCCAGTTGCCTAAGCCAGAATTCTGAGGGTCATTGCAGACCTCTCCCTCCCCCTTGCCTTGACACCATGTCTTGTCAAGTCTACCTCCTACATGTATCTAAAGATCATCACTTCCTCTGCTTTCTGCCCTGGACTATTACCATAGATCCTAAATGACTAGTCTGCTTTCACTCTCTTCCCCTCCAAGCTACCCTCCACACTATGGCCAGTGGTTAAGAACACCAGCTTTGGGGCTAGGTAGATCTGTTTTTCTGTCCCATCTCTGCCATTCATTGGCTCTGTGACCTTGGGCAAGACATTCACTTTTCTGAGTCTCAGTTTCTTCATCTTTAAAATGGAAGTAATAATAATAATTTTACCTGCTTGGAAGGTTGATGCCAGGATTCAATAAGAATGCATATTCAGCATTTTGCACAGTGCCTGGCACACAGCAAATGCTTAATAAATGATTGCAGAATGTTTGAGAAGGGGGCTTAGATGAGAATATGGGTGGCTCTAGCAGCTTCCTTTCTTTGCTGAAAAGAACAGTTCTGAACTCATGGACTACACCAGATGTGGCTTGGCTGTCGAGTCTGAATAGGAAAGACTGTGCATTTGTCCAGATTAAGGGACAGCACGGATATTGCAGAGGACATCTGACTTGTATTCCTGAGGTAACAGTGGCAGCTAGGGCCTAGAAAAACTGACAGGTCCTTGGAAGCTGACATAACTGGCCCAACTGGAACCAGCACATCTGGAACCAGACAGCAGAGGGCAGCAGAGGTTGGTGTGATTGCAGTTTCCTGGGTTGGAGTTGGGGTTGGGGAAGAGAAACCTAAAGCAAAAACTTGGGATCCAAATGGGGGTTTGGCTGGGGGAGCTGTCCAGAGGATAGCAGTGCTCTTGAGCATCCTTTCCCTTAGGGCCTGGGATGAAGATGGTTAAGGAAGCAAGGTTGCTTGGGAGGAAAAGAGGGGGCTAAAATTTAGAGGTGGGAGCTGAGTGAGTTGGAACTTTTACAAAATATACTAAGAAAAATGAGTCTATCCTAGTCTTGTCTATTTGGGCCTTTGCTCATTTCTAGGAATCCCAATGGTCCTTGTATGGGCAGTGTTATCAACTGGGGACCCCAGAGGGTGGAGATGCTTTCATGTGTGATAGATGATGAGTTTGTAGTACAGGTAGGGGCCACACCCCTAAGGTATGACTGAAAGAAGCTTCAGGTTCATGAGGAAACCAAGGCCCAGAGAGGGGAAGTGACTTGCCTAAGGTCATATAGTTAGGATTAAGAGTGAAAGCCAATACTTACTGAAACCTTCTAGCTATTGCTGAACACATTCCATGCATTACCTCACTTAATCCTCACAATAACCTCACGAGGCAGAATTAGGTGTTGTATCATCACATTTTACAGAGGAAGAAACTGAAGCTCAGAAAGGCTAAACCAGTTGCCTAAGGCCAAACAGCCAGTCAGTGTTGCACCAGGATGCAAATCCAGGCAGCCCAGTTCCAGGGCCTGTGAACCTCCACATTCTGCTACTTGCCTAGGTCAAAGGTTAGGTTTCTGGACTCCCAAATCAAGGCTCTTACCAGTATAGACAATTACTCTATATTGTCTTGGATGGGAACCCAGTTTCAGTAAGTCAAGTCCTGGTCTCAAAATAAGTACACTAGAAAGGCAGTTTGCTACTTTAAATGGAGCCTCAGGTAATCCTTTTGTGAGGTAAATACTGCCATTTTTCTTCTCCTATATATAATTTACCTGCATTGTGATGTTTCTACACTGTGTGAACTGTCCAGGGGACATATGGTTGGCATGCTTCCTACAAAGCATCACTGCTGATACAGGTTCTGCTTTAAAGGGCTTCTTTCCCAGTCAGCTCTGGATTTCTCCTGGGCTGCCTTCCTACACCACATTGTTGCTGTAGTCCAGGGATGGTGAAAGAAAGTCAGTTAAAGTGATTTTTTTTTTAAAATCTCTATTTTGTTTTCCTTGTACTATTGCTTGTTGTTGAGCAAGCAACCACTCTTATTCAGTGTCTGTCTGCATAGAGGCATTCATTCATTCATTCATTCATTCATTCATTCATTCATTCATTCATAAAACACTTGCTGGGCGCCTGCTATGCTCCAAGCACTTTGCTAGGTCCTACGAGTACAGTGATGAACAAGGAGAGCATGGTCCCTCTCCTCATGGAATTTTAAGTCTAGAAAGGCAGTATGTCAAATCATCCCTCTCAGGTGCCCCTAACTGAAATTGGAAACCGCCCATCTTCTCCGTCACCATTGCCTTAGCTTGAGCTCTTATCATGTCCCTTCCTTGGATTACTGCAGCTGGTCTGCCAGTCTCTGTTTCTCTCAACCCCCACCACAGCCTGCACACAGCAGACAGCAGCAGACAGACTCCACCTTTGAAAACATCCCTTCAAACATGTCACATCCTTCCCCTGCTCAACCTGCTCAAAATCCTTCAATGACTCCCCATTTCCTGTCAAATGACATCCACATTCCTTCACCATCTGGCCCGATTCAAGCAAGTTCATGAGCCCATCCTGCCCTATCCTCTTCTCTATAACCTCATTTCCTACCTGGCCATCTGCTTTAGTAGGTTTTCTTACTGTCCCCATACACTTCCAGCTCATTCTTCACCTGTAGTTCCATCTCCTCATATCCTACCCATCCTACGGAAGCTCCAACTGGGGTACCACCTTCTGTAGGAAGCTTCCCCAAGGACTCCCTCCTTCCTCTGCTCTCCCTTCTCTGTGATCCTGGGCCCAAGGCCTGAGCTGGTGCGAGGATTAAATGACATGCCATTATGGGCAAATACTTTGTATTGCATCGTGGAGACTTCGTATCTGTTCTCATAGCTACCATTTATTGAGCACGCGTTCTCTGCTAGACAGTGGAGCTCAGTGGCTTAAAGACACCATCTCGTTGAGTCCTCATGACAGCCTATGAAATAGACAATATTGATTAGGCCCATCATTCAGATGAGGAAATTGGCTTAGAGAAGTTGGGTATCTAGCCCATGATCACACTTATAGATAGGTCCATCTGGGGATCCTGTGCTCCTTCTGAAGGTGGTCCGTTGGACTGAACTGGTTTGAATTCCAACTGTGCCTCTTTTTAGAAACCTGTAGTGCAACTTTATGTGACCTTTCAGGTCTTTAACTCTTGATTTAAAACTTTCTATTAATATTTTCCCTGGTCCTAATTCTCTGTTTTTATTTTGTCATTATTTTTTCATTGTCATTAACAACCTCAAAGTCTTTGGGAAACAAGGTGGGCTCTGCAAGGCCTTGAGGAAAAGGCAATTCAAATCAGAAGCCAAAGGTCAGTTCTTTCTGCGAAATAAGAGTCCATGCCAGGTTCCCTATCAACATGCCTGACTGTGGCATGGACTCTTATTTCCTTGCATAGTTTTATTTTTATTTTTAAGGAGCCATCAGGTGGTAATGGATGATTCATGCTTTACTTAGTCTTCTTGTTTATTTCCCTTCCTCGACCTTCAGAGCTTTTTCCCCTTAATGTTTATTCCGGGTTTTGACAAAGCACCGAGGTACTTGACTTGAGTTGGTAACTTTTTTTCTAATGTCTTCTTAGGAAAAAAAAAAAAATAAAAGGAAGTGACAGTATTCCAAAACCATCTTTTATTTCATCAGTGGATGGATTGCACCTGCTGCTCTCCAATTGTTTCCTTTTACAGTAAAACCTCATTAGAAGACACTCCATGAGTACCAGATGGGGATAGCTTGGGCCCTATCTGTCTTGACTTTGTCCAGTCTCAACAAAGTCATAAATGAATTGAATAAATGGACTCTGTGCACTGAGTTTCTATACTTCAAGGCAGCAAACTGTATCATTTCCTTGGCAGGACGCTTTGCATACGAATGATTGATGCTGGGGATTCTTTTCATTTCATTAAGGCAAGTCTCCTAAGACCTCGATTAAGCTACAGTTTGTTAGCTTACTTGGAGCTACTGTGAATTATTCAAAACAATAAGCTTCGTTTCTTTACAAGTAACCTACAATACAATGGTTCACTAATTTGAAAGGCTACCTCCAATTAGTTTGAGTAAGTGAGGTTGGACTGCATTCAATAGCAATTTATTGATTTCTTTCATCATACAAATCACTCTCCCTAGGCAAGAATTCTTTTTAATAGCCCCAGTACTCCATGAAGACTGGAACAGTGGCATCTCCCTCAGAGACAAAGATCTGGTGCCCACTCACTCACCTGTCTCTGAGTTGGAATCTTAGTGGTAGAGGTCACTTGCACTGATACATCCACACGCTTGAAATCTTGTTCTTAGTGGCTAAAATTCATGGTCAGTATATGGCTGGGATGGAGGATTGGTTCTGTGTGATGCTGGCCAAGTTGCTTTACCTCTCCAGGTTGGAGTTTCTTCACTCTGCAATTATATACTCAGTCTGTGAATGATATTAAGGGCTGTCCGTTACCAAGGTTTAGGCTCATTCTTTGAACAGGGTTAGGGAACATTCTAGGCTAGGGTTAGTGCTCAGTCAGTGGCCAGGGTTAGAGCTTGCTTTGTGGATGAAGAGCTAAGTGAAGGGGACTTTATTTTCTAATCCTATCTGCCTGCTTATAGGTAGCGCTATGCTCTACCCCACTGAGCTGAGGACATAAGACACCAGTAGCAATGAGGCAAGACTGGGATTATAGGACAGGGACACTTAGGAAGATAGGGAAAGATACTGGAAAATTTATATTCCCTGTCTAGTACCTCAACATTTTCTGTAAAGATGACAAGATGGAGAGGCTCACTTGCACAGTCACTGATGTTTCAAGGAATCATCATATTCCAAATAATTATTTGAAATGGGTGCCTTTCCTTGCTGTGAATTTCTTTCTCAGGGACTCTGGCCATGGGGTGCTGCTGGGATCTGTTCCAGTCAAGTTATCTATTCTGTATGTCCCCTATGGGTGTGGAAGAAAGGAGATGGGCTGGGCCACCTTGGCCATGTTTGAGTTAACAAATGACAATAGAATTCCTGCTTAGAATGCTAGGGAAATGGGTTTCTCTGATCTCCTGGGAGGAATTGTAATCACCAAGTTTTGAAAAGGCTAGGGAATCTGTAACTGAAGGCTGCTTTTCATTTGAGACAGGAAGAGACAGACACGGAGGGTGAGACTGATAAGTGAAAGGGCGTGAAGCACCATTTCCCCCCTCAGGATGCTGGGGCTGGGCTGGAGAAGATGCAACAGGAGGTGGTGGTGGTGATGGGGGAATCCACTGTGCCTGACCTACATGCTCACAACCACCCTATGGGCTCATTACCATATTATTTCCACAGATGAGGAAACTGAGGTACAGAAAGAAACAGAGGTCACCCTGCTAGCGAGTGCAGTGCTGTAATTTGAACTCCAGAACCTCTGAGAGTTATGGTTCTTGGAAATATCAAGTCAATTTGGAATGGCAGGAAGACAAGGAGAAGAGGTGGAGGAGGTTATCGTATCATGATACCTCAAGTGCCCGGAGGTGACCTCAGTGCCAAGAGGTAGCACAGTGTAGTGGTTAAGAGCATACACTAGGAACCCAACGGTCTAAACTGACAGACTTGGTTCAAATCCTAGATCTCCCACTTTCTGGCTGTGTGACCTCAGGCAAGTTAGTTGACCTCTCTGTGCCTCAGCTTCCTCATCTGTGAAATAGGGACATAGGGATAATAATAGTACCTACTTCATGGGATTGTTATGAGGGTTGAATGAATCAATGAGGGAGAATGTTCAGACAACACCTGACACCTAGCGAAAGCTACCTGGCTGTTTAGCATCTAGTGTAGTAATGAATTGCCCACATGCTGGGTCTGTGGTTGACTGGGGGCTCTTTGAGCCTCAGCTTCTCCCTACAACCTGCTTTAGAGTTGATGTGAGACATAAATGAGGCAAGGTACATCGAGAAGAGCACACCATGAGCTGTTTAGCATTACTACATCAGCCCCTTATAACCCAAAGGTAGAGTCCACATTGGTGTAGCATCTGTGAGTTCAAATGTTGCATTAAATGAGTGGGTCAGTGGCAAGGGATGAAGAAAACCTTTTGATCTGCAAGGAATTCTGTTTTCTTTCAAAAATTTTTAAGAAATGGGGTCTTGCTCTGTTGTCCAGGCTGGAGTATTGGGCTTAAGCCATCCTCTCACCTCAGCCTGTCGAGTAGATGAGACTACAGGCACACGCCACCACACCTGGCCAATTTTAATTTTTTTTTTTTTTTTTTTGTAATATTGGAGTCTTGCTATGTTGCTCAGGCTGGTTTTGAACTCCTGGTCTCAAGTGATCCTCCCACTTCAACTTCCCAAAGTGCTGAGATTATAGATGTGAGCCACCGCGCCTGGCTGGAATTCTGTGTTCAATCTAACTGACTTTGGATCCTGCTGACACACAGTGAAGAGGGAAAGGGCCATGGCCTCAGATACCACTGGGCCCAGATCCACAGTCTCAAGAATCCACACCCTGCAAGGTGGTAGAGCCAATGGGTAAGAACTCAGTCTTCAGAGCCAGACCTGTCTAGGTTCAAATCCCAGCTCTATCACATATTGTGTGACCTTGGGCAAGTCACTTTACCTCTCTCAGCCTCAGTTCCCTCATCTGGAAAATGGGGGTAATATTTGTGCCTTCCTCATAGCAGTGTTGTAAAGATTAACTCCATGAACACATGTGGAAAGCTAAGAGCAGTGCCAGGCACGTAGTATAATATTTGTTGATTTATTTCCAGAGAAACCAGGGAGATGAGTGAGAAATGAAGGAAGACTGTGGCGCTCCTCTCCACCCTCTCCCCTTCCCCACCGGCTGGAAGATGCTCCTGTCCAAATGGGAAATTGAAGCCAAAATAGCACAATAAAGGAAAGGAAGCGCTCCAGGAGCAGATGGGCTCCCACTCGACGTCCTGAGGAATGTGCTGACTATTCAGGAACAGGCCTTTGGCAGTCACTTAACACAATCACGAAGCAAAGGGAAATGATCGAGTCTGTCACCAGGGTCAGTGCCAATTTGTTTAAGAACGTGGTGAGGCTGAAAAGGAGGATGTGGGGAATGGGAGGCCCTGAACATTCCTGGAGCCAGTTTGCAAAACCTCCTGGGCAGCAATCCCAGGTGCGTGTGACTGGAGACCTGCCCTCCCCATGTGCCCTCCAAAGTTCCCCAGTAGGCAGCCTTGGCCATGATGAGGATGCTGGTGGCCTACGTGGGCTGGGTCAAGTTGGGGACCACATGCTTCCTTTATTCTTTTCTGCAAACTTGTACTGGGTGCCCACTCTGTGCCAGACACTGGGCTAGGAGCCATGGGGTATGTGGGGGAGAATGATACAGGTAAGGTCCTTGCCCTGGAAGAAGTCCTAGAGGATCAGAGCTGTGTCACCTCCACATGGGGAAAACATCTAAGAAAGGCTGAGGGGTCAGGGACTGAACAACTACCCCTTCCCAGGGGTTTTACCTGGAAAGAAAGAGAATATCTGGAAAGGATAATGTTTAACATGGAGTAACTTCTGATGATGGAATTAGTGGGGGTGTTATTTCCTGGTGGGTGGAGGGGCCATGGCAGACTGTAAACTTATTAAAAGAAAAGCTTCTGCTTCTGTGAATTCCTTGACCAGTAGCTAGCATGACTGTACACCTAAACAGACGTTTAGGCAGAGCATTTAGAGTGGATCCTACCAGCTCTGACTGAGTGCCTACTATGTGCCAGGGATAATACCAGGTGCTCTCCTATGCTTTAATATCACAGAAAATCTATCTGAGGTGGATTAATGTAAATATTGAATGACTGGACATGAATCACAGGAAGGCCCTTGGGTAGAATGTAACCTAGTAGTTCTCAAAGTGTGGTCCCTGGACCAGCAACATCCGCATCACCTGGGTGCTTGTTAGAAATGCAAATTCTCAGTTCCATCCCATATACATAGTCGGAAACTCTAGGGGTGGGCCCAGCAATCTATTCTTACAAACCCTCCAGGTGATGCTGGTGCACACTCAAGTTGGAGGCCCACCTCTCTAACCCAGCGGTCTTTAAAAGGGGCTCTGGGCTACCATGGAGGTTCTAGGGGAGCCTCTGGGGAGGGGAATAGGCTGAGAGCAACTCTATTTTCATCTGCCACCTTACATGTTGAGCTGCCCTGTTAGATTTTGTTTTAAAAAAAGTGTTCCAAACTGCAAAAGTTTGAAAACCATGATTCCGGTAGAACCAACTGCCCTCCCCACTTGACACATCCTGCCTCATCATTTGTGCAGATGGAGAACACTAAAGCCCAGGGAGAGGAGGGCTCTGGCCGGCGGGATGGGACTAGCACTCCGGCCTCCTAACTTCCAGCCTGGGGTGCTTTGTGGCATCTCAGGCTGCCCCCTCATGAGAGAAGAAACAGGAAGGCAAGCCTTTGGGCTCTCTTTGAGTAAGATCCTGGGGCTATCTGCTTCTTTTTTTAGTTATGCCCGGAAAGGCCAGAGGCTTCTGGGGTTCTTGGAGGAAGCCTTTCCGGTTCCTCTCTCCTGTGGCCCAGGGCTTGTAGCCCCGGATCTACCTCGCAGCCAACCTGGACTCTCCTCCTGACCACACTCATCTCAAGGTAGAATATCATGGGAAGTCTGCCTGCACGTCCAGACTCACCACCCCCCCATTCCTCAGCCAGGACTCTCAGGCCCACCTGATGTCTGAGGCTCTGAGTATGTGCATTTCCCTGGCCTCTATTTCCTGCCCATCCCCAATCCGGACAATGTTCTGTCATTGCCCTCACACTGTGAAGGGGTGGGGATCACTGTGAGCCTCTCCTGGGGGGTCATTGCTTACTGTACTATGTCTCTCCCTCCCCAGCCTCCAGCGCTGCCAGGTCTATTTCCCCAGTGCGCAGCTCACAGGGCTTGGCAAGCGAGCGGCAGAGATATCAGTGGGGTTGGGGTCTGCCCTACCTGCTGCTGGTTCTGTCCAAGGCTCAAAGATCCAGCTGGTAGGACTTCCCCACTGCTGCCTGGGTCTTTTCTGATATCAGGCATTGCCTTTGACTTCATACTTAAGCCTCTGCCAATCTCAATGGCTGTCTTCCCCCAGGACAAGAGCACCGGCTCCAGCCATCTCCACAATAAAGGGGAGAATGCAATAGCTCCTCCGGGTGCCAACTGAGGACACTGCTGATGCTGGGGTTGCAGTCTCAAGCTGCTGAGCCTACGTGAACAAAGTCAAGGCAACTGCGGCATGGTGTGTGAGTCAGCTGCTTGACTCTTCTGTGTGTGTGCGTGTGCGTGTGTGTGTGTGTGTGTGTGTGTGTGGTGAGGGAGGTGGATTCTGGATGAGTGAGAGACTAAAAAGAAATTGGAAACACGACTGCTAAAAGACTAACATTTTCAGACCAAGTCAGCTCATTCCCGGCGGCAAAAGAGCATTTGAAACCCTAGCCAGTCCCGCTCCTGTCCGACTTATTAGCCCCTGTGGACTGGCTTATAGCAGGGATTTTACAACTGATAGAAGTCGGCAGTGTAGGGAAAATAGCAAAAGGGCTCTGGAGTCAGAGAGATAAACATTGAAATCTGGGCAAGGGACTCACCTCCTTGAACCTTGGTAAAAGAATTCGGTAACATTAGGTTGAACCATATGAAAATGCTATTTTGTGGGTCAAAAAAGATTGAATATTGACAATTTCTTATGGTTCAACCCAATATCCCCTTCCTCCCAGAGTTACTGTGCAGATTAAATGAGCTAATATACAAGAGTGTTTATACCAGCATGTGACACATGATAAATGTCCAATAAAGGATAATGATGATGATGGTGATGATAATGGGTATTTAACACCTAATTTTGACCACAGAATGAGCCCTGACGCTGGCCATCTCATAAATACAAGTCCTGGATAGGCTGAAATACCTCAGGGACATAATCTACGGGGTTAAAATATTTCCCTGATCAAATAACATCCCCCCACCCAGGCTGTCCCAGCTCTTAAATTTTTTTTGCTTATAGGTCACTCTGTGGTGCAACCACTCTTCAATGAAGGCTCCCACTAAAGGGTCCCCAAAGGAGAAGAGATTCATTCACTGATTCATTCGTTCATTGAACAGCTTGTATCAAGAGCCTATTATGTTGCCAGGCACTGTGCTAGGTGCTAGATTGAAGAAGGTATGGTCCCTGCCCTGGAGGAATTTGCAATTAGATATGAGGGGAAGCCCCCAGACAGGTATCAACAGTCCACTTTTGACCAAGAGTCACAGCCATAAAAAGTATGTCCCAAGATTTGCGGGTCACTGAAGAGGGATCATCCTCTCTGAGGCAGGATAATAGGTTCTGGAGTCAGGGAACCTAAGGCAGTTTCACGCTGAGTTCCTAGAACTAAATTGAAAGGAGAACCCTAACTTTCCATGCCTAAGTAACAGAGGCTACTCCCTTTGCAAGCCCCCACCTTTCCTGTGTGGCCGATGGGAAATTGAAAGTACCTCTGATTGGTTGTTAGACATTTGCAAAGGAGCGTAACTTTGAAACTTCACTTCAGCCTCCATAGGTTGTCCACAAACAATCAGACTGATTGCATGCCGAGTCTTCCTTTGCATAGAAGTGCAACTATGTTAACTTCACTTGAGTCTCTGATTGGTTGCTGTTTGCAACCAATCAGATCTTTGCATAAAAGTGTGCCCGTAGTAATTTCACTTCAGCCTCTGATTGGTTGCAATCAGACTGGTTGCAGACTCACTTCATTTACATGAGGTGACCAATGGGAAACCTCTAGGTGGTATTTGGACCCGAGAAGATTCTGTATCTGGGCCCTTGAGTGGTTGCTCAGGCCCGCTCGCACGCTGTGGAGTGTCCCACGCTGTGGAGTGTACTTTCGTCTTCAGTAAGTCTCTGCTTTCGTTGCTTCGTTCTTTCCTGCTTTGTTTGCGTGTTTTGTCCAATTCTTTTTTCAAAACACCAAGCACATGGACACCTTCCACCGATAACACCTCCATCCATCTTAACGCTGTTGGGTGGTCAGAGATGACTACACAGAAAAAGTGGTATTTCAGATGGATTTTGAACGATGTGTAGGAATTTCTTGCATGGAAAAGGTGTGAATTCAAGCAGGGGAAACCTAATATGTAGAGGCACGGGATTGCAAAGGGGTGTGAGCACTTTTAGCGACTGGTTCTAAGTTCAGTGTGTCTGGAGTATGCGTCAAAAAAAGGAGTATCAGGAGCTGAGGATGGGGAGGCACGTCAGGGCTGGGCTGGAAAGTGCACCCTGGATGTAATTGTCTAGGCAACTGAGAACCAACAGATGAAAAATTCCCAGTGTCCAGACAGAAGACATTCTGATTCGTCCGGAATGGGGCCTGGGAATACACGGTCCCCTCCCCCTCCCCCTCCCCTCCC
>NW_012103576.1:3608730-3635284 GCF_000951045.1 Mandrillus leucophaeus
TCTTTCTCTGTTACTCTTTATCTCTCTTTTTCTTTCTTTCTTACTCTTCATTTCCCTCCCTCCCTCCCCCCACTCTCCCTTCCTTCCTTCCTTTCTTCCTCTTTTTTTCTTTTCTTTTCCTTTCTTCTTTCTTTCTTTTTCTTTCTCTATTGCTTTCTTTCTTTTCTTTCTCTCTCTCTTTCCTTTCTCTTCTTCCCTCTCTTCCTTCCTTCCTTCTTTCCTTCCTATCTTCCTTCCTCTTTCTTTCTTTCATTCTTTTTTTCATTCATTCTTTCTTTCTCTTTCTTCCTTCCTTCCAAGATGGGGTCTCACTATGTCACCCAGGCTGGAGTGAAGTGGCTGTTCACAGCTGTGATCACAGCTCACTATAGCCTTGAACTCCTGGGCTCAAGTGATTCTCCTGCCTCAGCCTCCTGAGTAGCTGAGACTACAGGGTTTTCTTTCTTGGTAGTAAGTATTCTCTATTGAGGTATAATTTATATGCAATAACATGCACTCATTGTAAGTGTACAATTCAATGATTTTTGATAAATGTCTGCACCCATGTAAACCAGTACTACCTTAGACCTGGGCAGATGGGGTTTCTGTCCCATGCCCTGCATTTCAGGAGGAACCCACTGCACTTTGCAGCACTTTCCTTAAAATTTTCAGGTTCCTGCCAATGTCTGAGACCAGAGCCTTGGTCTCAGCACACCATGCTACAGTTGCCCTGACTTTGTTCACATAGGCTCAGCGGCTTGAGACTGCTGCCCCGGAATCAGTCGTGTCCTCAGGTTGTGCTTTCCTTAGCTCAGAATGGGTCCCACCTAGACATAGGACCTGGTCTGTGTTTTTCCAAGCACTCTTTGAGTCTCTAGACATCCCCCTCCTGTGCTTGGGACCCACAAGATGTCCTAAGGAACTCCAGGATTCTCACCTAAGGGATCATCTATGGTACTTTTGGTTGAGACCCGGTTCCAGGAGAGCAGCATGGTAAGTGGATTGCTCCACTAGCCAAAGCAATATATCTTTGACAGAAGTGCATGGAAGTGGGTCAGCCAGAATGGTATTGGCACACTAATTTTGGATGACTCAAATATTGTGTGTAGACAGGGGTTGCACACAATATATTTTGCCAGGTTCTGAACACCTTAGGAGTGGCCCTGTGTGTAAAGCCACTGCTACGATTGAGATTTACATCATTTTCATCATGGCAAAAAAATGTCCTTGAAGACTTTTGCAATCCTACTCCCACTCCTGACCCTTGACTACCTCCATCTTGCTTCCTGTCACTATAGGTTAGTTTTACTTATTCTAGAATTTCAAATAAACAGAGTTATATGGTATCTAGCCTTTGTGTCTGGCTTCTCAATTACATAATGCTTTTGAGGTTCTCCATGTTGTAACATGTATCAGTAGTTTATTCCTTTTAATTGCTGAATATCCATTGTATTAATATGCCATTGTATATGTTGTATATCCATAAAAGTTATAATGTATGTGATGTATGATTGTATTGGTATACCATTGATCCAATCTATGGATATATCATAATTTGTTTATTCACCTATTGCTAGACACCTGAGTTATTTCTAATTTGGGGTTTTTATAAATAAAGCTTCTATGAATACTCTTGTATGAGGTTTGTTGTGGGCATATGTTTTTATTTCTCTTGGATAAATACCTACAAGTGGAATTACTGGGCCAAAGCATTAGCTTATGTTTAATTTTATGAGAAACTATCAGACTAATTTCCACAATGGATGTACCATTTTGTACTCCAGCGAGAAATGTAATTTTCATTGCTTTATAGAGTTTTCATTGATTTATATCCAATTAGTATAGTTATTTTAAAAAATTTTTCAGCCATTCTAAGTGAATGTGTACTAGCATATCATGGTGGCTTTAATTTCTATTTCACTGATGACTAATGATGTTGAGTATCTTTTCATGTGTTTATTGGCCATTTTTACATCTACCTTAGTGAAGTCTCAGTTCAAATCTTTTGTCCATGTTTTTGGGTACAATTTACAGACAATAAAATGCACCCATTGTAAGTATACAGCTCAATGAGTTTGATAAATATACACAATCATATAACTAATACTGCCTAGGTAGAAGTTTATTATTTTTATTGATATTTTCAAAGCTCTGACATTTGGTTTCATCTATCTTCTCTATCTGTTTGCTAGTTCATTGATTTCTGTTCTTATCTTCGTTATTTCCTTTCTTCTACTTATTTTGGGCTTAGTTTGTTCTTCCTTTGTCTAGGTTTTTTTTTTTTTTTTGAGGCAGAGTCTCGCTCTGTCACCCAGGCTGGAGTACAATGGTGCCATCTCGGCTCACTGCAAGCTCCACCTCCCGGGTTCACGCCATTCTCGTGCCTCAGCCTCCCGAGTAGCTGGGACTACAGGCGCCCGCCACCACGCCGAGCTAATTTTTTGTATTTTTAGTAAAGATGGGTTTCATCGTGATAACCAGGATGGTCTCGGTATCCTGACCTCGTGATCCACCCGTCTCGGCCTCCCAAAGTGTTGGGATTACAGGCTTAAGCCACCGCACCAGGCCCTTTTCTAGCTTTTTAAGCTTGAAGCTGTTAAATTAAGTTTAGCATGAAACTGCCTCCTTACGTATTTTAAGTTCGGCCTAAAGGTTTCTCTGGGCATAGTGAACTGTAACCTAACTGGATGTGTAAACAAACTGTAACCTGCTCTTGCACCAGTCACTGAGTTTTGGCAAATCACAGGTGGCCAACTGTTCAAATTGTGTTCAAATAAGGCAAACATTGAGCTGTAATCAATTCAGCTGGTTCTGTACCTCACTTCCATTTTCTTTTTCTTTCTTTTTCTTTTTTTCTTTTTGAGACAGAGTCTCACTCTGTCGCCCAGGCTGGAGTGCACTGGCACAACCTTGGCTCACTGCAACCTCTGCCTCCTGGGTCTCAAGCGATCGTTCCTCCCTCCTCAGCTTCCTGGGTAGCTAGGACTAGAGGCGTGTGTCACCACACTCGGCTGATTTCTGTATTTTTTGTAGAGTTGGGGTTTTGCCATGTTGCTCAGGCTGGTCTCGAGCTCCTGGGCTCAAGCGATCTGCCTGCCTTGGTCTCCCAAGGTTCTGGGATTACAGGCATGAGCCACTCTGCCCAGCCCACACTTCCGTTTTCTGTACATCACTTTTCTTTTTCTGTACATAAGTTTTCTCCAACCACATGGCAGTGCTGGAGTCACTCTAAATCTATTCTGGTTTAGGAAGCTGCCTGATTTGCAAATTGGTCTTTGCTGAATTTAACTCTGTTAAATTTAATTTGTCTAGAGTTTTTCTTTTAACAAAGCTGAGGTCATTGATCTAAGACCTTTCTTCTTTCCTAATATAGGTATCGAGTGCTATAAACTTCCCCCTAAATACGCTTTAGTGACATCCAGCAGATTTTTACATGCTGTCATTTTCATTCATTTAAAAATGCTTTTCAATTTTGCTTTTGATTTATTCTCTGGCTGATGGATTGTTTTGAAGTGTATCATTTAATTTCCAAATATTTAAGGATTCCATAGATATCTTTTTTGTTATTGATTTTGAATTTAATTATGTTGAGATCAGAGAACATACATTACATGATTTTAGTCCTTTTAAATTTATTGAGACCTGTTTGATGGTCCAGCTTATGGTCTATCTTGGAGAATGTTCCATATGTGCTTGAGAAGAATGTGTATTCTGCAGATATTGGGTGCAGTGTTCTATTCATGCTGATTAGGTCAGGTTGATTGATGGTGCTGTTTAAGTGGGGTTTTTTTGTTTGTTTTTGTTTTGTTTTTGAGACAGAATCTCTCTCTGTCACCCAGGCTGGAGTTCAGTGGTGCTATCTCAGTTCACTGCAACATCCACCTCCCGGGCTCAAGTGATTCTCCTGCCTCAGCCTCTCTAGTAGCTGGGATTTTAGGTGCCCGCCACTATGCCTGGCTAATTTTTGTGTTTCTATTATAGTGGAGATGGGGTTTTACTATGCTGGCCAGGCTGGTCTCAAACTCCTGACCTCAAGTGATCTGCCTGCTTTGGCCTCCCAAAGTGCTGGGATTACAAGTGTGAGCCACCTCTCCAGTCAAGGTGTTGTTTAAGTCTTATATATGCTTACTGATTTTCTGTTTACTTATTTTATCCATTACTGAGAAAGAACTGTTGAACTCTCCAACTATAATTGCAAATTTGTCTATTTCTTGTTTCAATTCTGTCAGTTTTGAGTTCATGTATTTTGAAGCTTGTTAATAGGTACATACACATTTAAGATTGTTATATTGTCGTGATGACTGTTTTATCATTAAACATCTCTATTCCTGATAATATTCTGTGTCTTAAAGCTTACTTTGAAATTAACATAGCCACTCCTGGTGCATCTTTATCATTTTAGTTTTAACCCATCTGTGTCTTTATGCTCAAAACATGCTTCTTGTAGACAGCAAAAATGTTGAGTCCAATTTTCTTTTTAATACAGTAGGACAATCTCTAACTTTTAATTGTACTGCTTAGAGTCCCCTCACATTTGATGTCGCTACTGCTATTGTTGAATTTAAGTCATCCATTTCTCTATTTGTTTTCTATTCTTCCTTCCTATTCTTTGTTAACTTTTTCCTCTATTTTTGCCCTCTTTTGGGTTGGTTGAGTGTTTTCTTTTATTTTTGTTGAGATGCAGTTTCGCTCTTGTCACCCAGGCTGGAGTGCAGTGGCACAATCTTGGCTCACTGCAATCTCCGTCTCTGGGCTCAAATGATTCTCCTGCCTCAACCTCTGAGTAAGTGGGATTATAAGCGTGCACCACAACGCCTGGTTAATGTTTGTATTTTTAGTAGAGACAAGGTTTCACCATGTTGACCAAGCTGCTCTCGAACTCCTGACCTCAGGCAGTCTGCACACTTCAGCCTTGTTGGGATTATGGGCGTGAGCCACCGCACCCGGCCTAGTATTTTCTTAAAAACTTTTTGTTTTAAAATAATTTTAGATTTATAGAAGAGTTGTGAAATAGAGAATTCCCATAGACCTTTCATCCAACCTTTCATAAACACTTGACATAAACATAATATATTTCTCAAACATAAGAAATTAACATTGGTACAATACTACTACACTACAGATTTCATTTGGATTTTCCCAGTTTTCCTATTAACGCCTTTTTCTGTTCCAGGATCTCACTTCAATTAATCGTGATCATGTCTACTGAGGTTCCTCTTGGCTATGACAGTTTCTCAGGTTTTTCTGTTTTTTGATGACCTGGACAGTTTTGAGAAGCACTGGTTATGCATGTTGTAGAATGTCTCTCAATTTGGGTTTGCCTGATATTTTCTTTTGATTGGTCTGTGGATATGGATTTTTGGAAAGAATACCATTGAGGTGATGTGTCCTTGTCATCCCATCAAATCAGGGGGTATATGATAGTGACATGACTTACTGGTAATGTTAACCTTGACCACTTGGTCAAGGTGGTGTCTGCCAGGTTTCCCCACTATAAAGTTACTGCTTTTCCCTTTAGAAATTATATTCATTACATGCAAGTCACTAAAAATTCAGACTACAGTCAAGGGGGTGGGAATTAAGCTCTACCTCCTCGAGAGATAAGTATCAAGGAATAACGGAAATCTTTTTCTTTTCTATTTTATCTCTGCCATTGGCTTATTAGCTAAAACTTTCTTTTTTCAGTTGATCTAGGGTTTAAAACAAGCATTTTTAACTGTCACAATCTACCTCAGATGCTATTATATGACTTCATGGACAACTAAGAACCTTACAACAGCATACTTTTGTACCTCCCATCATTTGTGCTATTGTTGTAATATCTTTTCCTTCTACATATAATATAAACACAAGGCATATTGTTATTGTTTTTGCTTTAAACAGTCATTTATATTTTTTTGAAATAATGTATTGAGGTGAAATTCACATAATATAAAATTAGCCATTTTATTTTATTTTTTTAGGCAGAGTCTGGCTCTGTCACCCAGGCTGGAGTGCAGTGGCATGATGTTGGCTCACTGCAACCTCCACCTCCCAGGTTCCAGTGATTCTCCTGCCTCAGCCTCCTGAGTAGCTGGAATGACAGGCATGTGCTACCAGGCCTGGCTAATTTTTTGTAGTTTTTTTAGTAAGGGGTTTTGCTGTGTTGGCCAGGCTGGTCTCAAAAGTGATCCTCCTGCCTCGGCCTCCCAAAGTGCTGGGGTTACAGGCATGAGTCACTGCACCTGGCCATAATTAGCCATTTTCAGGTGAACAATTCATTGGCATTGAACAATCAATTGTCTTTTAAAGAAAAACTTTAAAATCGAGAAAAGGAAGCCTTTTCTTATTTACCCACATGTTTATCATTTCTGGCACTCATCATTCCTTTTTGTAAGTCTGTGTTTCCAACTGGTATCATTTCCCTCAACCCGAAGAGCTTTCTTTAACATTTCTTATAGTGCAAGTCTTTGAATACTTTAAAGATATCACTTCATTGTCTTCTGGCTTGCAATGTTTTGGTTTAGAAGCATGTGGTTATCTTTAGTTTGGTTCCGCAGTATATAATGTGTCTTTTTTTTCCCCTAAAGCTGGTACTAACATTTTCTCTTATCAGTGGTTTTCAGCAAGTTGCTTATACTGTGCTTTGGTTTGATTTTCTCCGTTTTTATTCTTCTTGAGGCTTGTTGAGTTTCTCGGATCTATAGTTTACAGTTTTCATCAGATTTGCCAAATTTTCAGCCATTATTTATTCAAATGTTTTTCTGCCTTCAGCGCCTCCTAGAACTCTTATTATACATATATTAGACTGTGTGATATTGAACCACAGGTCACTGAAGCTCTGTTAGAATTTTTTAAATAACAGCTTTACTAATATATAATTCACATAGTATACAATTCATCCATTTAATGAATACATTTCAGTGGCTTTTATAATACTCATAAATATGTGCATCCATCACCACAGTCAATTTTAGAACATTTTCACTACCTCCAAAGAAACCCTATACCCTTTAGCAATTCCCCATCCCTCTGGCTCCTCTGGTCCTAAGGAACCACTAATCTACTTGTCTCTATGGTTTTGCCTATTCTGGACAATAAATGAAAATAAATGAAATCATATAAATTGTGGTGTTTTGTGGCTGGCTTCTTACTTAGTGTGAGGCTCACTTATGTGATAGCATATATCAGTACTTCATTTCTTTTTATGGACAGATAATATTCCATTGTATGCATATAGTGCACTTTGTTTACCCATTCATTCTGTTAAATTTTTATCAGCCTGTATTAAATCAGTTATTTAAGAAAAATAACTTTTTATTTTCCCTCTGTGCTTCATTTTGGGTAGTTTCTATTGCTATTTCTTCTAGTTCACTGATCTTTTCTTCTGCAGTGTCTAATCTGCTGTTTCGCCCATCTAGTAAATTTTTATTTTAAATATTGTATTTTTCACCACTAAAAATTCTATTTGGCTCTTTTAATATATATTTTATATTTTCTTCACTCTATCCATGTTTTCTTGTAAATCCTTGAGCATATTTATAATAGCTGTTTAGAAGTCCTTGTTTGTTAATTCTATCATCTCTGTCATTTCTGGCTGTTTCTGTTGACTGATTTTTTCTTTCCTGGCTATGGAAGCAGGACATTTTCTCTGCTTCCTTACATGTCTAGTAATTTTTTAATTGGATTCTAGACATTGGGGATGTTTCATTGTTGAGTGTCTAGATTTTGTGTCTTCCTTTAAGAAATCTTGAGTTCTGTTTTAGAAAGCAGTTAAGTTTCTTGTATATCACACTGGGCCTTTCACTACCTGTTTTTAAGGTTGATTAGAGAAGGTCTAGAGTATCATTTATTGTAGGTCTAGTTTATCCCTACTGGTGAGGTGTGACTCTTCTGGCACCCTTGACTGAATGCCCTGGATTTTCCATAAGGTTTCTCTACTCTGGCTAGCTGGAAATTGCATATCTCCTATACTTGTCAGGACTCTGGGAATTTCAGCCTATCACTTCCTGGTAGTTCTTGCCCGGATTTGTAGTGTCACCCTATGTATGTACAGCTTAGTGTTCAGCAAGTCAATCAAGAGGCTCCCTATGTAGATATCTGGAGCTCTTTTTTTCTATGTTGCTCTTTCCTTTCTAGAACTCTGACCTGAAAATTCCAGCTGCCTCAGTCTTCCAAACTCTAATATTTTTCCTCATCAACTCCAGGAGATCACTATGCTCTTCTGGGGTTTCCCCATCGCATATTATGGTCCAGAAAGTGCCTTAAGGCAGAAACCAAAGGCCATCATAGACCTCACCTCACTTACTCTCAGGGATCACAGTCCTGCACTGCCTATTGTCCAATGTTTAAAAATAACTGTTTCATGTATTTTGGTCCATTTTCTAGGGTTTTTTTTTTTTTTAATGGCAGAAGAAAAAGTCTGTTTCAATTTACTCCAATGTGGTTGGAAGTAGAAGTTCCAGTAGAGGCTTTTAAACAGGGGAGAGACATGATCATATTTGTATCTAAGGAAAATCTGGTGGCCACCTGGTGGTCTCTTAACTGGACAAGAGGTAAATACTGAGGCAGAAAGACAAATTAAGAGGTAATTTAGGTTGTCTATGAATGAGTTGATGGAGGTCTTAATTAAAAGAGTGGCAGTGGGACTAGGGAGATATCAAAACTGTGGAGAGTTCCATAGAAGATGGGATTGACAAGACTTGCTGATAGATGGGATGTAGGTGATGGGTGAAGTAAAGGGCAGAGTTCAGGATGGGCCCCGGTTTTCTGACTTGAACAGCTAGAAGGATGGTACTACCATCCACTGAGATGGAGAATACTGAAGCAGGAGAAGATACTTTTCTTTTTTTTGGAGGGTTGTGTTTATTTGGTGGCTGGGTAGAGTGGAGATGATGAGGTCAGTTGTGGCCATGTGGAGTCTGAGGTGCCTGTGAGCCACCAAACCAGAAAGAGCAGCTGGATATGTAGGTCTAGGAATCAGGGGGAGATGGGGCTGGAGAAATAAATGTGGAGTTTATGGCATGTAAATGGTAACTGAGGCCATGGGTGTGGGTGGGACTGTCTAGGGAGAGAGTGTGCAATGAGAGAAGAAGGTGGCCCAGGACAAAGTGAATATCCTCATTTACCAGTAGACAGATGGATGCTAAGAGTGGGCCACGGTATAGGAAGTCATGATCGGGGAAGAATAGGGTGGAGTAAGAGCCTTGCTGATTCTTGTCAATGGAGAATAGGCCCTGGGAGGGACTGCCATTGAGGCCCAGGCCCTGCAGTGGGAGTGGGCAGTACTAGAAGAGAAGCCGCGAGGTACCAGAGCACACTCTGCTGACTTCAGCTTTCTCTTGGCTCTTGCCCTGCCCTCCCCTATCTCACCTCCAGGCATAACCACCAACACTATTAAAAAGAAAAGAGAAAATAGGGCAAAACAAAGGCATAATAGAAATTGAAATAGTTTTTAAACCCCACAGTAGGAGAAAACCTCAACTGGTATTTTGGAGGCGACAGCAGTAGTTGCCACTCTGTCTCCAGTGGCTGGCATTGTCAACTTGGCCCTGCGCCCTGCAGCTGGGCCCTGAGGGCTGGCCACACTCCAGTCAGCCCACATGTCTTCACCCCCACCTCTGGTACTGGGAACAATGCCAGGGCCTCCCCAGGCAGCAAACCGTGTGGCCAGGCCCAGGCACAGACTAGGAGGACCCTAGAGCAACTGGGACAGACAGGGAAAGGCAGGAAGGGGGTAGTTCTGTGTAGCAGTGGTAGGGAGGCCAGGAGCCCAGGCCCGGGCACCCACCTTCAGCGGCATCCCTAGTTATTATTGTCTAAACTCTTTCCTCCTTCTCAGAGCTAGTGAATGAGCAGTGCTGTCACCATCAAGGTCTGATTGGATTTGTTCTCCAAGTAGATCCTGTGTGTCTTTGGTGGGCTGGGAGATCCCCAGGGCCAGGGACCTGCTGTAGTTGCCATTTGCTTGACTTCTGTACAGTACACTAGTCTTACTGTCATTTACCCATAGTCATCAGTTTTATTTTCAACTCAGATACATGGCATGGGAACTGACTTTTGATGTGCTGCAGAGCTCCCTTTAATTGCGAGGCCCATGGGGCATGTACAATAAGATCTACCTCCCCCCAATTTAATTTGCACTTAATA
The DNA here is from genome assembly GCF_000951045.1 of Mandrillus leucophaeus. Lineage (NCBI taxonomy): Eukaryota > Metazoa > Chordata > Mammalia > Primates > Cercopithecidae > Mandrillus > Mandrillus leucophaeus. Next base: position 3,618,838 of record NW_012103576.1, read on the forward strand.
TCTCAAGGACACAGTTCTTGGGTAAAGTGAGTACATTTGGATTTCTTTTTTTGAATTAAAATAAATAAATATTTGGAAATGTTGGGGGAGAATTTTCCAAGACTGCTTTCTGCTTGAGGGAAATGGAGACCCCTGAGTTGAGCAGAGGGTTGGTGCAGGTTCTCAGCAGGATGGGAGCCGTGTGAGGCTGGGACCTTTTCTAGGCCATTGGAAAGGACCCCACACTCAGCTCCTCCTACAGACCTGGGAAAACAATGTTCTCTTGGCAGTGGGTAGTGGTCCTTTGGGGCTGCAGGGGGCACACGTATCCATTAACCTGTTCATCCCGATCCACGGGATCTTTGTTTCCTAGGTCAGCTTGGGTCCTCTGAGAAGTAGACATCAGATGGGATTAAATGTACAGGAGTTTTACGTGGTGGGGAGGGAGTGGGGATCTGCAAAAGATACAAATATGGAAGCAGGAGCAAGGAGCAGGGGTGGGGATCTGCATACAAAGATGGAAGCAGGAGCAAGGAGGGAGCACCTTCAGACCACAGTGCAGGACTGACACTTGAGAAAGGAGAGGTGTAAAGGAGGAGGCTGGAGTAGGAAGAGTTTTGGGCTGCAGTGCAGCTCTGAGAAAGTCTGGTCAGATTGATGGGAGATCCTGGAGCAAGGGTTGCCTGTTGGAGGAGTCCCATGTCAGGCAGGAATGGACTGGAACTGGTATCCCTGCCAGGCTTAGTCATTGACTGGGAGCAGCCTATGGTGAACACCACCATACATCCAAAAGTGTGGCAGCTAGAGCTGTCAGTTAATTCTGCTCCCTGCAGAAGGTTCTATTGGAGAGAGATCTGAGCAGCACAATTCCATGCTCACCTTATGATCCCTTCAGCCTCCTGGGGTCACTATCTTGACATCTTGCTTGGGATCAGTCCTCAGGTCTGGTGTTTTGTTCTCAAAGCAATTGTTTCTCCCCTTTCAGCCAAATCCCAGGCCAGAAAATCTTCCTGGGCCTCCTCCAGTTCCACAGTAGGGCCCTGGCTCCCAGAAACCTGCCTTGCTAGACTGTCCACTTGGAGCAAGAAGGTTGTGGGGGCAGCTGGGGAGGGGCCATGGGCTTTGACTCCCCCACTGGTCAGTTGGTCATTACAGGCAATGGAGATGTTAACAATAGCCCCCAAAGGAAGGATGCTAATGCCTCTCTCCAAGGCTGACCTGGGAACCACCTCTTCTTCTCCTTGGCTTTCAAGGAAACACCAATGTGGCTCCTTGTGGATGTATGGGTGAACGACTCTCCACAGCACAACCAACTGTGCTGCTTGTGGTGAAGAAAAGGGTGAAGGGATGGGGATGGTAGTAGGCAGCTGGCCAGGGCCAGTGGCACCACCTCCAGCCAGGATCCTGGGGGGAAACGTTTCCTCTGGGAGGGTGGCCAGAACGCTGCCCTGGCTGGTGGCTCCTCCTGACCGAGTGGCTCTGCTATGGCATTGTGCCTCTAGGACTTAGTCTAAAGCCTGGGACACAGTGGGTGCTCAAGACCTGATGGTTGAACAAGTGCCTCCTCTTGGCTTCCACTTCTAGGTCTTCCCCTTTGCCTTCCACTAAAATGGGAGGTTCATGAGGGCTGGAACTTTGATTTTTCACTGCAATGTCCTAACTTAGAGACTGGCACATAGCAGGCAGTCAGCAAATGTATGTTGGATGAATTAATAAATAAAAGTGTCCATTGGGTGCAAGAGCCTTGTTCACAGGAACACAAAACGGCGGAAAGGATAGGCCCTGCCCATGAGAACTCTAAGCCTGATGGGGAGACACATCCCCTTAGGCAGAAGATGGGGAGCTAGGATTTACTCTGTGAAGTAGCTAGACATAAAGACCCAGTTAAAAGCAAGTTAACAGCAAGAATATAGCCAGCTAGAGCTGGCCAGAGAAGGCCTTTGTGTTAAGGGGGCATTGACGTGATGGAGGTGATAAGAGCTGGTTACATATTTTCTTTCTAGGCTTCCTGTTTATACAGAACACATGTTCTGAACCAGAATTCTGGACACAAGGTCTGACTAAGGCACAAGATGCGGGAAAGTGGAGCTGGCCTGAAAAATCCAACAGGACACTTCCTAGTATCAGACAAGAACTGCTCATGGAAAGCAACAGCCTAGATGAAGGCCAGGCTCTCTGCTGCGGTCTGGGCCAAGTTCCCAGGCAATGAATCTTACCAGTGGGTCAACCTCTTGCTGGAGGTTGTTGTAACTCAAGGGCATTGAAGGAGGAGAAAGACTTGATGCTCAAACACTTCTTGGATCTATGAGAGATCAGCAGCCTACTCCCTACATCCAGTCCAGCCTGGGTACCCTCAAAGGCTCTTCCTCACCATGGCAGCAGGCCCCACAGGTCCTTTAGTATTGATCCAACAAGAGAGAACACCATATCCATTTGTGGCTTGTCTTTGGATTCCTAGCTGTTGTCATTACCAACTTGAGATGACAGATTCTTAAAGGGTAGGTTCCAAGGGTCTCCCATTCCTTGGGGGAGTCTATTCTACGCAACTTCAGTTTCACCGAGTGCTCATAATTGAGAGAGAAGGAGCCAATAAGTCAGTGTCATTGCCATGAGATGTCTTTAGGTTGTTTTCCCTACAGTGGAGATGAGTTTGGCCTAAGCCTTTCACATTTCATCTGATTAGAGCTTGGGGGCTCAGCCTGAGCAGATTAGAGCTTGGGGGCTCAGGCTGAGGCCAGGGTTTGGGTTCAATTAGAGTTGAGGCCGTGGCTAGGGCTAGAATGCAGGAAAGTGGTCCACATGGATGGAATCCATAGTGTGGGCCCTCACTGGGCTACAGCAACCAAAATTAACCAGTCTTGATGTTGAGATGTAGTCTATTACAAATAACACATTAGGACTTTTTTTAAATAAATCTTTGAGGAAAAGCTCAAAGTGCAATATTTTTGCTGTAGGTAAAGGCTGTCTCCATTTATGCAGGAGTTGTGGATGGAGTAAGAGAGTCGACCATGATTGGCTATTAAAGTGGCAATGCCTTGTTAACGAGGCATTGGCAGAGAATAGTGTTTGGAGGGGCCAGCTGTTTTCCAGCTGAAGACAGAATAGTTGGTTTATAGCCCCAAGGAGGTCAGGCTCTGAGGGGAAGGGACAAGAAAGGACACAAGGCTCCAGCAGCACCAGGGGTCATTGGTTTCCTTCTCTTCCTCCTCTTGGCTGATGCTGTGTGCTAACAATTATGCTTATTGCTTCACAAGTATTATCTTATTTTGTCATCAGGACACCATATGAAGAAAGTCTAACATTCTATCTTACAGATGAAGAAATTGAGGCTAGGCTGGGCGCAGTGTCTCATGCCTGTAATTCCAGCGCTGTGGGAGGCTGAGGCAGGTGGATCGCCTGAGGTCAGGAGGTCCACACCAGCCTGGCCAACATGGCGAAACCCTGTCTCTACTAAAAAAAAAAATACAAAATTTAGCTGGGCATGGTGGTGGACACCTGTAATCCCAGCTACTTGGGAGACTGAGGCAGGAGAATCGCTTGAACCCAGGAGGCAGAGGTTGCAGGGAGTTGAGATGGCACCACTGCACTCCAGCCTGGGTGACAGAGTGAGAAGAAAGAAAGAGAGAAGGAAAGAAAAAGAAGGAAGGAAGGAAGGAAAAAAGAAAGAAAGAAAGAAAGAAAGAAAGAAAGAAAGAGAGAGAGAGGGAGAGGGAGGGAAAAAGAAGAAGAAAGAAAGAAAGAAGAAAGAAAAAGGAAGAAAGAAAGAAAGAGAAAGAAAGAAAGAAACTGAGGCTGATGGGAGTTAGATAACTAGTTTAAAGGTTCAGAACAGGGCCAGGAGTCAGACCTGGGTCTGTCTGACTGGATCACTACTGTATTTGCTGCCTCTAGTATTTCCTGGGCTTGCTGGGGGCTCCCCAGTGGACAGGTGAGCATCAGAGATCTTGGTACCTTGACACAAAGCTGTCCCACGAATGACTCATCCATAATACTCTTCCTGTCCAGCCTAAAGCTCTGCTCCCCCTGGAACTCCTTGGTCCTGCTGGCCTGCCTTGGAGTTGCTCTGGGCCCACATGGGCAGGGGCCTGCTCTTTAGTCCGTGTACTGTCTCTACAGACTCACCCCCAAATGACTGGACCGGGGCCACCCGCTCTGAGCCCCTACCACATCCCGCCTCTCTGTCTCCCTTAGCTCGGCTGCTCCCCACAGCCCTCCCGCTTCCTGCTAACTGTGGGGAGAATTTGGCAGCATGCACATGACGTTTGCTGGCCCCTTCCCAGGCTGAATTTCACATGGTTATTTCCTCACCATATTTCTAGCCTGCCGGGCCCCCTGGAGACTCCAACTCATCCTTGGCTGATTCTGAACAGTCCGGTTTTAGCTCATCTGTGGATTTCATTACTGTGCTATTTACTGGCATCTTACAAAGTTTTAACTGAAGTTGTTCCTAGAGACTGGGCAGGGAGTTGGTCACTGGGGTTGGTCAGAGCTTGGTGTTAATGAAGCCAAGCACATGGACGCAGGCCATGTCGGGCCCAGTGAGCTGGACTGGGCTGCCAGCCACAGACTGAGGCTGAGCCTAGACCTGTTTCAGATTGAGCCTGAATCCTATGCATAGGCCTCCTCTGGGGCCTAAACTCTGAGGTGGCGGTGGACATGGAACATTGTACCCAGAAACAAGCTAAGGTTCTTGCAAAGACACTCGCTTAGAAGTTTGTCCCAGGTGTCTACTCCATCACTCACCTGCCTGCCATCCTCATCGCAGGCTTTAACTCATCAGCTCTGGGCCTTTCTGCATGGAAGGATGGAGTATTAACAGTGTGCAGCAGGGTCTAGTCTGGACCCCTCTTCCCACTCTTGCACTGGCCTCCAGCTCTGGCCACAGTGTTATGGTGTCTCATGATAAGCGGCAGTCTTTGCCACCAGGCCTCCACTGGGGCTCTCTCCTCTGCTCCTTCTCCTTATCCCAGCTGCATTGACCCCAACAAGCCCCTGGAGGAATACCGATGGCAGACCTGTGGTGTTCACAGCTTCTCTGGTTGGGAAGAGTCACATTCTATTCGCTTCCAAGACAGCACAGAAAAGTGGCACCAAAACATAGAGACTGCATTGCCCCCTGTGCGCCAGGATGTTGCCCCAGCTTTCTGTGCTCCAGGGGTGGAAATGGCTGAACTCGAACTGAGCTGTGACACATGCTGTCCCCTGGGCCCTGTGTGCTAATTTACAAGGTCGCTCAGGATGAAGTAGGGATGTAAGCGTAGACTCTGCCGTCTACTCTTTATTATTTTTCTCTGCCTTCTCCCTCTGCCCATAGTGGGGCTGGGTACAAGACGGACAGACAGCGGAGGCCAAGGGCCATCCCACCATGGGCTGATCAGCCTCACCCCTCTGCTCATCTGTGGTACAAGTCTGCTGCTTTGCACAACTCTGGGGGGAGGGAGGACAGCTATGTGCAGCACGATGGGCATCCCCAGCCCAGTGAACCTTTGCAACTGCCACACCAATAATGCCTGGTCCTGGCTTATTAAATGGGCCCCGCTGGAGTTTGGGTTGTCAACTGGAGCATGAGGTAGGGGTGGCAGCAGAGCACTGATCTCCATTTATAGACTCTTTTGTAATGTTCCATTTGATCAAACGCCTCCAAGCCCCTCTCTCGGCATCCTCTCTGTCACAGACAGCAAATGCTTCTAAGCTCCCTTTTTCCCAAAGGTGACCATAAAACAAATGAAATTGAAATCTGATGGAGATCCTATTCAGTTTGATTTGGTTCAGTGTGATTTGACAAACATTTACTGAAGGAGCCCCTGCTCTGGGCCAGGCCTTTTGCAGCACTAGGAACAAAGATATGTCTTGATGCCTGTCCTTCAGGGGCTTCCAGAGACCATCTCAGTCCAGCAGAGTAAGGGCACTGATGCAGGTCCACTGACGGGAGCCCAGGGGATGAATGAAGTAACTCTGCTGGGCATGAGGGTAGAACGGGAGCTCAGGGAAGTTGTCGTGATCTGAATGTTTGTGTCTCTCCAGAATTCTTATGTTGAAATCCTAACTCCCAAGGTGATGGTATTAAGGTAGGGCCTCTGGGAACTGATTAGGTCATGAGAGTGGAGCCCCCATGATGGGATTAGAGCCCCTTAGAAGAAGAGACATGTGAGGATACAACAAGAAGATGGCCACCTGCGAACCAGGAAGCAGGCCTTCACCAAGAACCACGCCATGATGGCGCCCTGACCTTGAACTTCCGGCCTCCAGAACTGTGAGAAATAAATATTTTTTTGCCACCCAGTCTATGGTATTCTGTTTAACCTGAACGTCCTAAGACAGAAGTCTTTGCAAACAAGGTGATTCCTGGCCAGGGGTTTGAAGAGTCAATAGTTTTCCTAGAAGGACAAAATGAGGAGAGTGGTGCAGGGGAATGAAACAACACAAGCAAAGATGCAAAAGCAGCAGTAGCTGGGTGAGGAGCTGCAACTATTTGAGCATAACTGTTTGACTTTTGCTTCTCAGTGCCTGGCAGAGTGCCTGGTGCATATGGCTTCAGAAGATGTTGGGTGAATAAATGGACCTTCTTCCTCCTGGGGGATCACGTGCATCTGGAGGAGTTCTGACCATCTTGCTAAACTGCAAGATAGTTGAGGGTGATCTGTAAGAGAGAAGTGAACATGGCCAGGAGTGGTGGCTCACACCTGTAATCCCAGCAGTTTGGGAGGCCGAGGTGGGTGGATGGCTTGAGTTCAGGAGTTCAAGACCAGCCTGGACAACATGGTGAAACCCAGGGTCCACTAAAAATACAAAAATTAGCCGGGTGTGGTGGTGCGCACCTATAGTCCCAGCTTCTCAGGAGGCTGAGGTGGGAGGATCACCTGAGCCCAGGAGGCAGAGATTGCAGTGAGCCAAGATTCCACCACTGCACTCCAGCCCTGGGCAACAGGGCAAGACCCTGTCTAAAGAGAGAGAGAGAGAGAGAGAGAGAGAGAGAGAGAGAGAGAGAGAGAGAAGTGAACACATCAGATGACACAGAATTAGGCAAGGATCTGGTCTAGAGCCCAGGACTCCTGACTCCCAGCCCAGTGCTCTTTCCATTCCACCTCCTCTCCTCTCGGTCCACACTGATCTCTCCCTTTCCCAAGCCCCTTGGCCCCTTCAGCACTTACAGTCAGAGTCGCTTCTTCCCCAGCTCTCCTGTATTGTGCATGGGTTGTTTCCAGTGTGTTCCACTTGTTTCTCCAATGGACTGTCAGCTCCTTCAAGGCAGAGACTGGGGGCTCTTCTTTTCTGGGTTCTCCATGGTGAGCAATAAATGTGTCCTCCCCGAAAGCATCAAGAATTAAAGAAATGTAGAAAAACTCTCTTTCCCTCCCTCTCCAAGAGACTTGTGGATTCAAGTGCTGGCATCCTGAATTTAGGGGTTGAAATTTCTCTGCGTACACACTTTGTGGCCCTGCCCACAAAGTGTGCAGGGAAGTCTAAAGAACCCATACCCTTCCTTCCCTCGGGAAGTTCACTGCTTAGAAAAGGAGAGAAAATGGCCCCAAATACAGAAGAAGATGGATTTGTCGTATTTTGTGGATAAGTGTGTTCCTGACATGCTTGTGGGAGTAAAATCTTACCTTTGATGTGCTGGGAAAAGTCCCTCGTTGAGGAAATTCTCTAGCGACGTTTTGAAAACTGATGATATTGAATCATTGAATTAATTTATTTCATTTCTCCATGGCATCTTTTGCTTATTAGAATTGGCATCTATTCATTTACCAATTATCTAAGAAAAATCCATTCATCCCAGTGAATCCATCCCTCCTAGTAAATACCAACACAGAGTAAATACACACTGACTCATAAAAAGTAAATACACACTGACTCATACACGATTTTACTTGTCGTAAATTCTTTTTTAATGTGAAGAATCAGCCTCTAATGGACCCACTGTGTTCTAATAGGACAAGAAGCTGCATGTGAATAAAAGCAGTTCTTGCTGTTCTCATCTAGCAGGTCAGCCTAGAAGTGTGGTTAGATTAGTGATTTAAATCTCATGAGAGCCTACTACCTAGTTTTTCCTATGGAATCCACAGAGTCTAGTTAATCAGAAAGACTGTGTTTGAATCCCACTTCTGTCACTTACTGAATGACCTTTGATAAGTGATATTGGTTTTTCTGGCCCTCAGTGTCCTTGGCTATGTAATGGGGACAATCATAGCCACTACCTCATAGGATCATTATGTGGATAAAAGGTAACACTGAATGTCAAGAGTGCAGATCAACTGAACTAGGTGAAGGTAGGAACTGTGAGGCAGGGAAGTATCTTCTTCCAAAGGTGACCCTGAAGCACTGATTACATTACTTTGGGGTGGATTTTCCTCCACATGCACCCATAGTATAAACTATTTTGCCAATGGGAAGGCAGGCCTAGGGGAGGGGCGAGGGCACATGTGGGTTTCAGCAGGCCATCAGCAGATTCTCCCATGACACCCCTATGGGCAAGGTGTTCACTGGTGCTGGATGACAGTCATAATCACAACTGTAAGCAAGAGCTCTTCTGAGTCTCTCATGCACTCAAAATAGAATAGTAGAGACACAGATGACATGCAAATCCCGGAAGCTTTTTGTAGCAGATGATGATGACCCCCCTCCCTCCCCCATCTCTTCAGCCTAGCTGAGGTCACCTAGCTGTGGGACAGGGCTGTTCGCAGCATGCCACTATTTTCCACCTCGGACACCTGCAACTTCTCTGCTGGAGGGAACTTGGGAGGGAACTGGAGCACTTGGGAGAGTGTGGAGGAGTTGACATCCCCGGGGTAACTTTCAACTGATGGGGGAGGGGAATTGGTGGGCAAATGCCCCAACTCTTTGACAGGACAGTTCTGAGGAGTGTCCCCACAGTTTCCCAGTGGTCCTCTGCAGGATGGAGCTCCAGTTGCCTTAAGGGCAACCTGCTCTTTAATGTGGCATTTCATTGGCTTCTCTCCCTTTTCTCCCTTTCCCTATTTCCACCTCCCCGATAAACTATCTGAATCCAAGTCCTTGTCTCCGGGTCTGCTTTTGGGGGGACTGAAATGAAAACACTTTTTCTGTTCTTCTACAGTTCACACAAGATTCAGGTGTGGGGAAACAAGAGTGTGAGAAAAACTCATTACAAAAGAAATGTAATCCCCCTAGCTGACACCTGTTTTCAAAGCACTTTCTTTCACCTACATCCTTGTTATTCAAAGCAGGACAGGCAGCAAGGACATCACCTGGGAGCTTGTGAGAAATGCAGACCCACCCCAGGCTGGCTGGCTCCAAATCTGCATTTTAACGCGATCCCCAGGTGCTTCTTGGCTGTTACACTTTGAGAAGCCCTGCCCTGTGCTACCTTATCCTCTGGGCCCTCATGAAGCTCCTGTGAGAAAGAATGGCTATTTGTAGTGGGTTGAATAGCGTTTTCCCCCAAATTCATGTCCAGCGTTTTCCCCCAAATTCATGTCCACCCCAAACTTCACATTGTGACCTTATTGGGACATAAGCTCATTGCAGATGTAATTAGTTAAGTAAGATGAGGTCATACTGGAGTAGGGTGGGCCCTCAATTCAACGATCCGTGTCCTTACAAGAATGCAGAGAGAGATGTGCACAGAAAGAAGGCCATGTGACAGAGATTGGAGTGATGCTGCATGAACCAAAGAACACCAGGAGTCACCAGGAGCTGGAAGGGGCAAGGAAGGATTTTCTCTGAGAGCCTTTGGAGGGAGAATTTTCCCGCTGATACCTTGATTTTGAACTTGTAGCCTCCAAGAATGGAGCAAATACATTTCTTTTCTTTTTTTTCTTTCTTTTTTTTGTTTTTCTTTATTTTTCTTTAAGTTCTGGGATACAAGTGCAGAACATGTAGGTTTATTACACAGGGATACGTGCAAATACATTTCTGTTGTTTTAAGCCACCCAGTTGGTGGTACTTTCTTATGGCAACCCTAGGAAACTACTATCATTCCCAATTTCACAGCCTTGTAAGAACTTGGCCTGGGCACAGTTTGAATTGCTGATTAAACACCCCCCTCCGCTGCCCCCTGAGATGGATACCGGGCCTCAGGGGCTCTCCAGTAGCACTTCCAAGAGCCTTGCTCCTGGCCTTTGTCCTACACCATATTGTTGGCCAGGATTTGGAAGCAGGCACAGGGACACGCACTGCTCAGTTTTGTAGATGACATGAGGCCAGGAGGGTTGGTTAATGGGATGGCTGGCTGAATACGGACATGGAAAGATTGGGACAGGTTACAACAATGGCCCAAGCGAATGATGGGACCCCACAGGAATGAGAGTAAAGCTGAAACTTAGGTTACAAAAAGCAATCATCCAGAAACGGGATGGCTGGAAGCTGGCTTGGCAGATGTCCTGATTGCAGCAAGTGGGTGGGTAGGTGTAAGTGACCTCCAACTCTGTTGCAGCTGAGAGTACGATGAAATTGGTGATAAAGGAAGGCAGCCTTAAGCAGCATGAATAGAAGTGGTATGTCCCCAGTAGGTGGGGACAGCACTGTCAGTTTCTACTTTTTGTTGTTCATACCACCCCTGGAGCACCAGGCCAAGGTAGGGGTACCACTTTACAGAAAGGATGCTTCAAACTAGGGAGTGTTTGGGGAGGTGATCAGAATGGTGAGGATTCAGAAATAAAATAATGATAATAGTTACCATTTATTAAGTGCTTCCTTTGTGCCAGCGACTGGGCTAAGGGAGGTGAGTAAGACAAACACTGTCCCTGCCCTTGGGAAGCTTACAGGCCTGGTAGCAAAGGCAGGCAATAAGCCCCGAGGCATATCAACACATGGATTTATTTTAAAACCTACAAGGGCTACAGAGGAGGACAGGGAGCTATTACCCAGAGAACCTGACCCAGATGGGTTCCTCAAGCCTTCCTTGAGGAAGCAGCATTTTCATCTTTGAGCTAGTTTATGAAAGCAGATTAGGTGCTACTTAGGGGATCATGGCATCTTTTAAACAAAGAGAACAGCAGGTTCAAAGGCCCTGGGGCACATTTGAGGTATAGGGAGACGAGTTGTATTAAGGGATGAGACTTAGTTTGACTAAGGTCCTGGGAACATTGCTTTGGCTGTGCTGTGAGGGATGAATTTGGGAGATGCAAGGGTGGGTGCAGGGAGACCAGTCAGGAGGGAGTGGCAGCCATCTGTACTAGTTTCCTATTGCTGCTGCAACACATTGCCTCACATTTAGTGGCTTAAAACAACACAAATGATCCAGGCACAGTGGCTCATGCCTGTAATCCCAGAGCTTTGGAAGGCTGAGGCAGGAGGATCACTTGAACCCAGGAGTTCATGACCAGTCTGGGCAATATAGCAAGGACCTCATCTCCACAAAAGAATTTTTTTTTTTTTTTTTTCTTGAGACAGAGTCTCACTTTGTTACCCAGACTGGAGTGCAGTTGCCTGATCTCAGATTACTGCAACCTCCACCTCCTGGGTTCAAGCGATTCTCCTGCCTCAGCCTCCTCAGCAGTGGGGACTACAGGCATGCACCACCAGGCGCAGCTAATTTTTTATTTTTCAGTAGAGACAGGGTTTTGCTATGTTGGTCAGACTGGTCTTGAACTCCTGGGCTCAAGTGATCCGCCCGCCTTGGCCTTCCAAAGTGCTGCGATTACAGCCGTGAGCCACTGTGCCCGACCTCCTCAAAACAATTTAAAAACAATTAGCCAGGCATGGTGGTGTGTGCCTGTGGTCCTAGCTACTTGGGAGGCTGAGGTGGAACGATGACTTGAAGCCAGGAGTTTGTGACAAGTCTGGGCCACACAGGAAGACCCTGTCTCTACAAAAACAAGAACAAAACTAAACAATCCCCCCAAAGACCCCACAAACAAACCAAACCCCAAATGTATTCTCTTACAGTTCTGTAGGCCAGAAGTCCAACAGGAGTCCCACTGGGCTAAAATCAAGGGGCAGCAAGGCTGTGTTCCTCCTGGAGGCGCGAAAGGAGGATCTGTTTCCCTGCCTTGTTCAGCTTCGAGAGGCTGCCTGCGTGCTTTGCCTCAGGATGCCTTTCCATCTTCAAAGCCAGCAATGGCTAGTGGAGTCTTTCTCACATTGCTGCATTCTGAGTCTGACTTTCCTGTTTCTGTCTTTCACTTATAGGGACCCTCGTGACGATATTGGGCCTCTCGGGTAATCCAAGATCATTCCCCAATCTCCCTATTTTATTTTATTTTGAGATAGAGTTTCGCTCTGTTGCCTAGGCTGGAGTGCAATGGTGCGCTCTTGGCTCACTTCAACCTCCGCCTCCTGGGTTCAAGCGATTCTCTTACCTCAGCATCACAAGTAGCTGGGATTACAGGTGCGTGCCACCACACCTGGCTAATTTTTTGTATTTTTAGTAGAGACAGGGTTTTGCCATGTTATCCAGGCTGGTCTCGAACTCCTGGCCTCAGGTGATCCACCTGCCTTGGCCTCCCAAAGTGCTGGGATTATAGGCATGAGCCACCATGCCCAGCTGATCTCCCTATTTTAAAGTCAGCTGATTAGCAGTCTTAATTCCATCTTGCCACTGTAACAAAATATATTCACAGGTTGTGGGGATTAAGATGTGCAGATATTGGGGAGTCCATTATCCTGCCTACCACACATTCTGATTTACACAAGTTACCTCATTTAATGCCCATGCCCTCTCCCTCCCCAGGAGGCTGGTACTACTAATTCCCTTTCTACAGATAGGACACTGAGGATTGCATTAGTGACCTGCCTAAGGTCACACAGTGGGAAGTGGCAAAGTCCACAGTCAGACTCCAGGCTGCCTGACTCCTGATCCTGTGATCCTAACCAACACCAGATCCTGCAACTCCATTTCTTAGGAGGACAATGGAAAAGGCCAGGGGATGATGTTTGCCCTAGGGAGCTGAGCTGCTAGCTGATTTCTAGTGTACGATGGGCTGGCTGACTGTTGGCATCACACAAGGGGTTAAGTTCTGTGTGACTCCAGAAGGCAAAACCAGGTCAAAACTTACAAGGAGGTAAATTCCCAGTTTTAGAGACTTAGAATGTTAGAGTGAGAAGGGATCTCAGAGGTCATCTTTTCTTATAAGGAAACTAAGTTCCAGAGACAGGAAGTAATCTACCCAAGGCCACATAGCTAACTAGTAGCCTAATAAATAACTTTATTTTTTCTTTTCTTGTCTTTTTTTTTTTTTTTTGAGACAGGGTCTCACTCTGTTGCCCAGGCTGGAGTGCAGTGGTGTGATCTTGGCTCACTGCAACCTCCACCTCCCGGGTTGAATCGATTCTTGTGCCTCAGCACCCCCAGTAGCTGGAATTACAGGCATGCACCAACACGCCCGGCTAATTTTTGTATTTTTAGTAGAGAAGGGGTTTTGCCATGTTGGGCAGGCTGGTTTCGAACTCTTGACCTCAAATGATCCACCCGCCTAGGCCTCCCAAAGAGCTGGGATTACAGGCCTAATCAAGAACTTTCTATTACAGTTCTCCTGACAATGGTATGGGCTGCAATATTAAGTGATGGGCTCCTCATCGCTGGAGGTGGCTGAGCATCTAACGGGGACCTCCCACTGGGCACAGGCGTCACTGGTCATCGTGAAGTGTGTTGCATGTAATTTTGAAATAAATGACAAAGCACACAAGCTTGTAAATGATTTCTTCATCTTAATAAATGAGAGCAGTTCTGGCCTGAGATTTTTCAAAGTCAGGTTTATGAAGGCATAATTTCACCCTTCGATGTGTACAAGTTCAATGAGATTTAACAAAGGTACACAGTCATGTAACCACTACCACATTCAAGATATGAAACACTTGCATCACCTCCAAATATTCAAAAAACTTTTTGTGCCCCCCTTTTAGTAAACTTTTTATTTTCAAAGAACTACTCACAAGAAGTTGCAAAATAATATAGAGAGGTCCCATGTCCTCTTCAGGCAGCTTTCCCCGCTGGTAACATCTTACATAATTATAGTACAATGTCAAGACCAGGGACATAACATCAGTACAATGCCATTAAGTGAACTCCAGACCTGATTCAGATTTCTTGATCTTTTTCATGCACCCATTTGTGTGTGCGTGTTTGTGTGCACAGTTTTATGCAGTTTCATTGCGTGTATAGTTTTGCATAACTACCACCATCAATAGACTCCCTCGTGCTACTCCTTCCCACCTATGCCCACCCCTTCCCTACAAGCCATCCCTAACCCCTGGCAACCACTAATCTGCTTCTGTGCCCCTTTTCATATGCTTTACTGTGAAAGTGCATTTTTAATTAGAAAATAAATTGATGAATCAACTCGCGTTGGCAAAAATCCAAAGTATTTAGGTTTTTGGAAAGAACTCCTTAAGACACGTTTCTCATTTTAGTCCCTTTACCGGGGGCGAACACTGTTAGAGTTTGGGGTATCCTACACTTTTGTCCTTGCAGTTGCATACCGTGCATACATTACATGTATATGTACAGTACCTATAGAAATATGTAGTTGTGTATGTTTTATCATATATATTGTATCATACATATTGTCCCACAGGTGGTTTTTTGTTTTTTGAGATGGAGTCTTACTCTGTCGCTCAGGCTGGAGTGCAGTGGAGTGATCTCGGCTCACTGCAACCTCCGCCTCTTGGGTTCAAGAGATTCTCCTGCCTCAGCCTCCCTGAGTAGCTGGGACTACAAGCACACGTCACCAAGCCCGGCTAATTTTTGTATTTTTAGTAGAGACAGGATCTTGCCATGTTGGTCAGGCTGGTCTCGAACTCCTGACCTCAGGTGATCTACCTGCCTCGGCCTCCCAAAGTGCTGGGATTATAGATGTGAGCCACAGCGCCCGGCCCCACAGCTTTTTTTTTTTTTTTTTTTCCACTTAACAACATACTTTTCACCACAAAAAATTGATAAGTATGTGAGGTGCTAGATATGCTAATTAACTTTATTTAATCATTGTACAATGTATACATATAGCAGTTCCAAGACTGCTTGCAGGTACTAAAATCTAAGGATGCTTAAGTCCCTGATATAAAATGGCATGGTATTCGCATATAAACTATGCATATCCTCCCTTATATTTCAAATCATCTCTAGGTTATGTATAACTCCTAAGACAATGTAAATGGCATGTAAATAGTTATTATATTGTTCAGGAAATCATGACAAGAAAAGGTCTGTACGTGTTCAGTACAGACACAACATCCATTATTTTTTTCCAAATATTTTTCATGCAAGCTTGGTTGAATCCTTGGATGTAGAACCCATGAATAAGTAGGGCTAGCTGTACATCAAAACATCACATTGTACTCCATAGACAAATACAATTATTATTTGTCGATTAAAATAAACTAAAATAGGTCTTGGATAACTTTATCCACACATTTATGCCTCATACATAAAAAAGTATCTGCATAGCATTCTGTAATATGGCTGTCCCATAATTGATTGAATCAATCCCCTGGTGGGAGACGTTTAGGTTGTTCTGAGTTTTTCCCTATTACAAATAGTGCTGCAGTGGCCAGCCTTTGTGCACATGTGCAAGTTCTTCTCAGAAGCCGCGAGAAGTGATATGCTTTCCAGAGTGGGAGGAAGGGGGATGAAGGTTCAGCTGATGGAGAATTGCCCCAAATTCTGACGCGGCCATGTGAACGTCATCTGGGACACATTCATTCTGGAGGCCGACAGCTGATGGGCTTGAGGTTTTTGGCAGTGCCTTTGAGCTCTGCGCATCTGGGATTCTCTGACTTAGCCAAGGTCACTTCACACGTCCAGATTTGCCTCTCTGGTCTGCTAACTTCTGGGCCCACACTCTGCCTCAGCCAACCTTTAGGTCCCAAGAGGTAAAGGTGCCTACGGGAGCCCCCTATATTTTGAGGAAAGCATGTATTGTTTTGATGACAGCTATTCTGACTTAATGCTTCCCAGCCCTGGAGAGACCACATGCCACCCTTGCACAATAGAAATGATGGGGGTCAAGAAATAATCAAGCTCCTCTCCAGAAGCAGGGGTGGTGATAAGTTCACTTTCTTCAATGGAAACTAAGGCCCAGAGAAGGGAAGGAATCCACCTGAGGCCACACAGCCAATTAGTAGCCTAATAAAGAACATTCTAATGGGGGTGGGGAAGTGGGTGTTGGAGCAGAGTAGGGTGGAATTGTTAGTTCTGTGCCTAACTGTTTGCTAAGCCTCACCAAATCCGCCGGGGTAAGCCCTTCAGCAACTGGGGAATGGCCACATTGCCAAACCCAGCCTACCTGAGTCCTACTGTATGTGTATAGGGAAAGGCTGTTGGCCCATCCCAGTTCCATAATCATACATCCACGGACTCACCCACTACCTTGGAGCCTACATGCTGGAGAGGAAGGAAGTGGTGGCTGAGAGAAGAAACAAATACAGTACAAGAATTATTAGCATTTTCCCTACATGGATGCAGCTGGAAACCATCATTCTTAGCAAACTATCACAAGAACAGAAAACCAAACACCGCATGTTCTCACTCATAGGTGGGAACTGAACAATG
>NW_012103576.1:3635465-3646985 GCF_000951045.1 Mandrillus leucophaeus
CATCTCCACAAAAGAATTTTTTTTTTTTTTTTTTTTTTTTTTTTTTTTTTTTAGACGGAGTCCTGCTCTATCTCACAGACTGGAGTGCAATGGTGCAATCTCTGCTCACTGCAATCTCTGCCTCCTGGGTTCAAGTGATTCTCCTGCCTCAGCCTCCCAAGTAGCTGGGATTACAGGCACCTGCCACCGCGCCCAGCTAATTTTTGTATTTTTTTGTAGGGACGAGTTTCTCCATGTTGGCCAGGTTGGTCTCGAACTCCTGACCTCAGGTGATCCACCCGCCTCGGCCTCCCAAAGTGCTGGGATTACAGGTGTGAGTCACCATACCCGGCCCTGTCTCTCTTCTTATCTGCTCACCACACAGATAGGAAGGGCAAGCTCTACTGCAGAAGTAGGGAAACTGAGGTCCACTGGAGATTGGGGGGTTTGTCTCAGATCATGAAGGCATCAAATTAGCCAGAGAGCTGGTTCGGGGACCCTGGCTTCCTGATTCCCAGCCAAAGGCCCTTGCCAACACATTTTACTGCCATCTCTCATCTGACTGCCAAGGCCTTCTGCACAGAGCTTCATCTGCCCACATGCCTACCTTGGAAGAGACATTGCTCTATGAACATAGCTCTGTCCTAGCATTTATGGCCAGAAGCTATGTCATCCTGAGGTTCTGAGACCCTGGAAGAATGAGGAGGACGTTTCAGAATCTAGATGTTTCACTTGGCCAGGCATTAGGGCCCAGATGTGGAAACCTACCCATTGGTCAGACTGGCCCTGACCAAATGTGGAGCAACTCTTTGGCCTATCAAACATATCTGCTTGCTATGAATAAAGGAAAACTACCACTTGTTGTGCTTATGGAAGCCTTTAGGGAAACTTTAAGAGGTGGGACTCCAATTGGGGCCCAAAGGCACTGGAGAGGAGAGAAGGGCACCCAGAGTAAGGGACCAGCTGACAGCTGCAAGCAAAAAAGCAAAAGGCTTGTCTGAGGTTCAACTGAAGGAACAGCAGGAAGTAGGATTGGTGTCGTAGGGAGTATTTTCCCACAATGGCTGTGACAGTATCATCTGTCCCGCATGAGCATATTACGGTATGACTTTGACACTCCCCCATTGAGACGTAGGGCCTATGTTCCTTCTCCCTGAAGCTGGGCAGCTTTGTGACTATGGCAGAAGTGAAGCTAGATGACTTCCAAGGCGAGGTCTTAGAAGAGGATACAGCTTCCACCTTGCTTGCTGGAATAATTGCACTTGGAGCCACGAACCACCCTGTGATTGGTCTGACTGCTACCATGCTGTGAGGAAGACTGCTACCATGCTGCGAGGAAGCCCAAACCGACTCACATGGAGAGATCATGTGAAGATCTCTGAGACTACATGAAGTGAGAGGTGTCTGGCCTGTCCCCAGCTGCTCTAGCCCCATTCTCCCCAACCCATACTGTTTCAGCTCCAGCCACTCACTGATTACAACCTGATGAGGGACCCAGAGCCAGGACCACCACCTGAGCCCTTCCTGAGTTCCTGACCCACAGAAACCACGAGAGGTAATAACATGATTGCTGATGTCTTAAGCCACCAAGGTTTGGGGTGATTTGTACACCGCACCATTCATAGCTTCTATAAATCAATAAAGACAGTTAACATCACAGTAGCCATTATTTGAGTCCAAAAGTCTCACCACCTCTCCAAAACCAATGGGGGCATTCAAAGGTTCCTTAAGCCCCCTGTCTTCTCTAGGCAATCCTTTATAGACTAGACATTCAACATCACAGAATATGCCCGTAAAACTCCAATAAGGGCAGGGCATGGTGGCTCACACCTGTAATCCCACCACTTTGGCAGGCCAAGGCAGGAGGACCACCTGAGGCCAACATGGTGAAATAGAGGAGAATCGCTTGAACCTGGGAGGTGGAGGTTGCAGTGAGCCGAGATCACGCTACTGCACTCCAGCCTGGGCAACGAAGCAAGACTCTGCCTCCAAAAAAAAAAAAAAAAAAAAAAAAAAAAAAAAAAAAAAAAGCATGGGTGAAGACAGAGCTGGGAAATCCTCCTTCCTCTTTCTCAGCTGAATGGAAGGTGAACACAGAGGAGATAAATAGCCCCCAGGGAGATACCTGACAGAAGGAGGGGAAGTGGGAGTTTGGGTAAGTCAAGCAGACAATCTACTGATCACATTGAGAGCTAAAAGCTGCAAGGATACCAAAGAGGCCCCTCCTGGTTAGAGAAAGGGTTCTTCTGGCACTTCCCACTTCAGATCCATCTATCTCCTTCTGCCTAAAGAACCATCTACTTATGCAATCTCTCCATTGTGTCTTTCCAGTGGAATATTTAATGCTTTCTCACCTGTGGAACAAACCCACAAGGCCTACCATTTTGATCAAATGTACGTGGGATTAGGCTCTAGCCTTGTGTCCATTGCTCAGATGTCAGAGGCCTCAGAGCATTAATCACCACAGGTAGCCAACCCTGGGGGGAAGAGGCAGGTCAAATGCTCTCAGTGATTGGACCCTTTATGGGTCTGCCCATGACACCTGACCTGAGTCCTGTTCTAGAACCATTAGCTGTGGAGAATTTTGGTTATATGATGCTCTTACTGCAGTGCGACCTCTAGGCTGCCATTCCTGTAAGGGAGAGGTAGCCCTAGCACTTGGCTTGGGATGGTCTCTTAGGGAAACAATGGGCAGGCTGGTGCCAGTGGGGATGGGCTAGGTTTGCTTCTTAGCAACAAAGAGAGCATTTGAATGGAAAAGAAGCTTGGGGGGCCCTCTGGGACTGTCTCAGTTGGTTATTTCTCTCTGCTTCTAGATAACTTCAGGCAGCTCGGGGATCTGGATTCTCTTTGCCTGTAGTCTGTGGCTAACACTTTCCCTAGTGTGAAGGGAGGCTGAGTTTCTGCAGCCCTCTCCACTGGAGGAGTTGGCCTTCTCCACACCAACCCTGGCAAAGGTTCATAAGCTATTCAGGGAGTTGCAAAAACTGGGAGGCCACAGCCGGGGAGGAGTAGGAAGGAGAGTGCTGGGAGAGAAGAGCTGCATGAAACGGGCTCTGCTGCCTGGCAGGGCTGAATACTGTCTTCTCTGGAGGGAGGTCAAGGGCACAGCTGAAGCCTATTTGCATCCCCCTCCCTCCTACATCCCTGTGATAATAGCTCCTAACACTGATTGAGCCCTTAATATGAGCCAGGCACTGTTCTCAGCCTTTTTCATGGATTATCTCACTTAATCCTTCACAACAGCCCTATGAGGTAGGTCTATTATTATCCCTATTTTAGAGATTAAATAATAATAATTTCTAAACCCCCCTGAGGCACATAGAGGTTAAGTAAGCTACTAAGTGGCTGAGTCAGGATTATGAACCCAGACAGTTTGGCTCAAAGGAGCAACACCTACCCACTAGGCATTACTGCCTCATACATATAGCTGAGCTACATTGTTCCACCCTGTGGGGTTGCCCTCTGGAGTGTCTGTCCAAGGCTTGCTTTCTTGGGGCCTATCTCATATTTTGAATATTGTAACAGCCACCAATTTACTGAATGCTTACTATGCACCAGGGACTGTACTAAGCACCTTGGGTGATTTACATGGTTTATTTAGTATAATCCTTACAATCACCCTATGGAATAAGTATTGTTACTATCTCCATTTTGCAGGTGAGGAAACTGAGGCTCTGAACGGTTTAATACCTTGTTCAAGGTTAAACTAGTAAGTAGCAGAGCCAGGATTTAAATTTGAACCAAGATCTATCTCATTCTGAAGCTATAAGAATTTCATTCATTCATTCATTCATTCATTCATTCAAACAACCAACCCAAATTTTAGGCTGGCTGCTATATGCCAGGCACTGTGCTCGGCTTAGGTGGGTATACATAATGACAATATTTCGGACTCTATATCTTTAGATTAGACTGCTCTTGAGAACTGCAGACTCATAAATCCAACTGTCTACTTGACACTACTATGTGGATGTTTAGCAGGTATCTCAAACTGATATGTTCAAAACAACTCAACGTTTCTTCCAAATTCACTCCCCCAATGCCTTCCTCAGTTCTGTTACGGTCTGAATGTTGGTCCCTCTTCTCCTCCCAAAATTCATATGTTGAAACCTAATCCCCAGTGCAGTGGTATTAAGAGGTGGGGACTTTAGGAGACAGCACTGGTGAAGGGGATTAGTGCCCATACAGAAGAGGCCTCAGGGGGCTTGTTTGCCCCTTCTGCCATGTGAAGACACAGCAAGAAGGTGCCATCTATGAAGTAGAGGGTGAGCCCTCATCAGATACTGAATCTGCTGGTGCCTTGATCTTTGACTCACATTGTAGAACTATGAGAAAGAAGTTCTGTTGTTTATGAGCCACCAAGTCTAAGGTATTTTGATGTAGCAACCCGAACAGACACCATCCATGCAGTTGTGCAAGCCCCCACATAGAAGCCATCTTTGATTCCTCTCTTTCCCTCATCCATGACATCTAAACTATTAGGCTATCTGGTTGACTTCCTCACCAAACATATCCTAAATCTTTTCACTTTTCTCCAACCTCCCTCTCCCCACCAATCCATTCTCCATAAGGAAGTCAGCATGATCTTAAGACACCAATCAGATAATTTCCTTCTCCTGCTTGAAACACTCCAGTGGATTCCCATATGCTCATGACCTAGAAGGCCCTGCCTGATCTGGCCCCTGCATTTCTACCTTGACCTCCTGCCATGTTCCCATCCCTTCCTATGCATCTTCTTCCTGTTCCTCTAACAGGCCAAACTCATGACCACCTTTGAGCCTTTGCTCCCATACCTCCTGCCTGGAATGCTCTCCCTCTGAGATGGTTCCTTCTTATGATCCAGATCTCAATTTAAATGTCACCTCTTCACAGAGACCTTCCCTACCTCTTTATAAAATAGCTACTCTCTTTTCTCTGCACGACTCTTATTACTAAAGAGTTTTTTGGCAGATGTAGTGGCTCATGCCTATAATCCCAGCACTTTGGGAGGCTGAGGCAGGAGGATCATTTGAGCCCAGTTTGAGACCAGACTGAGCAACATAGTAAGACCCCATCTCTACACACACACACACACACACACACGCACATAGCTACAGCTAGGTGTGGTGGCATGTGCCTAGGAGGCTTAGGCAGGAGAATAACTTGAGCCCAGTGAGTTATGATCACGCTACTGTACTCCAGCATGGGTGACAGAGTGAGACCCTGTCTCTTAAAAAAAAAAAAAAAAAAAAAGCTTTTTGAAATTTTCCGACCTACCCATCTTTCCCATCCACTAGAATAAAAGCTCCAGGAGAGCAAGGAGCTGACTTCTCTTATTCATCGTTTTATGCTCAGAACCTAACATAGTACCTGGCATATTGCAGGTGCTCAGTAAGTAAAGCGCTCATAGTCCAGTAGCAGAGGTTGGTGGATACAGCAAGAATGGTGGACAGAGAGCACTGTATGGTCCTTGGGGATATGGCAAAGGAACAACAGTCTGGAGGAAGTAGAAGGGAGTAGAGAACATGCTGGCCCCACTCCGAGCCTGGGACTGGTGGAGGGAGGAGGCATGTGACCTCCAGAAAGGTCTATGGTCCAGTTTCAGCTCTGCCACTCACTAGTCAAGTCACTCAACTTTTCTGAGCTGTCATTTCCTCATTTGAAAATGAGAATACTAATACTATCATGCAGCAGCATTGTTGTGGGGACTCTGTTCAGTCCCTCCAATGGCTTCCCATCACCCTCTGGGTAAGAGCCAAGGTCACCATAAGACCTCCAAGGTCCTGTGCAATCTGGCACCCCCACCTCTCATTTCTTCTCTGCTCTCGTAGTTACCACTCCTCCTTTCACCCACCCTTCTCCAGCCCCACCAGCCTCCTCCACATGCCTCAAACAGCTAAGCACATTCCTGCCTCAGGGTCCGTGCCTAGCTATTTTCTCTGCCTAGAATGCTCTTCCTTCAAATATCTGCAAAGGTTCAGTAGCATCATTCATGCCTAGTCTGAAATGTCCACCTCCTCCGGGAGACCTTCCCTGGTCAACTAATCGGACATTGCTTTCATCTCTCTGGGCATTCCTTCTCCTCCTTCTCTGTTTTGTTTTTCTCCATAGCACTTATCCTATTTTGGCACACTCACTTGCTTACTTATTTTGTATATCGTCTGTCTTCCCCTACTAGAGTGTAAGCTTCATGTGATCTGGGAGTTTGTCTTAGTCACTGCTCTACCTACAGCTTCTAGAACAGTGGCACATAGTAGGCACTCAGTAAATCTCTGCTGAATGAATGAATGAGTGAATGAAGTGTCAACATGGTGTCTGACATGTAAAAAGTGTTTAGTCAATGGGAGTTATTATTACTGATAACCATCTCTTTGTGGAGTAACTTCCTGTGCCCAGGACTTAGCACAGAGCCTTGTACTTAGCAGACCTTCAGCTGACATGAGCTGAAAGAGGAACCCTACTTGAAGTGGAAAGTACTACCCGCCACAAGAGAAACTCAAACAACCCAGGCTCTAAGAGTGCAGTGGAGGGAAGGCCAAGCCTCAGCCTGTTTCTAAAAACCAAATCACCAACCATGCTCCTGGAAAAGAGTCCTCCTGCAAGGAGACTTGAGATAAAGGGTGCTATGATCTGAGTTTTTGTGTCCCCCCAAATTCATATGTTGATATCCTAACCCCTAACATGATGATATTAGGAGGTTGGGCCTTCGGGAGGTGATTAGGTCGTGGGGGCAGAACCCTCATGAATGGTATTAGCAATCTTATAAAAGAGGTCCAAGAGAGCTCCCTTGGCCCTTCCACCTTGCGAGGATACAGCTAGGAAGTTGCCATCCATGAAGGAACTGGGCCCTCGTTGGACATCAAATCTACTGGTGCCTTGATCTTTGACTTCCCAGCCTCCAGAACTATAAGAAATATATTTCTATTGTTTATAAGCCACCCAGTCTGTAGGCTTTTGTTATAGCAGCCCCAATTGACTAAGATAAAGGGAATGTCCACGAAGTAACACCAGGAAGCTATGTGGATCTTTAACTTGGGGTCCCTGTTCCTCTAAGTGGTCTGTGGCTGGAATTCAGAGGATTAATGAACGTAGATGGGGAAAATTGCATCTTTGTTTCTGCAATCTTTAAGCTACATTTTAGCATTTCCTTCAATCATGAATGCAGGTAATAAACCACCATAGTATTACAGGACCTGTGACTTGGCCACCAGCAGAAATTACACGTATTTTCATATCACATTAGAATGAAGCAGGTCTCTTGAATAGCAATATGTTCATCATTGCTTTGAAATTGTGATAGTTATAAGACTCACAGCTAGATTTTGTTATATAATATGCTAATAAGGAAGCACAGATATCACAAATTTTAAAAAATATGTTGGAGACCGGGTACAGTGGCTCATGCCTACAATCCCAGCACTTTGGGAGGTCTAGGTGAGAGGATCACTTGAGCCCAGGAGTTTGAGTCTGTAGTGAGCTATGATTGTGCCACCGCAGTCTAGCCTGGGAGACAGAGTGAGACCACATCTCAAAAAAAAAAAAAAAAAAAGAAAAAGTTGATAGCTGTATTTCACTATACTTGGTTTCCATTTAAATCATTTATATTTTTATGCAGCCATAGAAAAAAGGATGAGTTCGTGTCCTTTGTAGGGACATGGATGAAGCTGGAAACCATCATTCTCAGCAAACTATTGCAAGGACAGAAAACCAAACACCACATGTTCTCACTCATAGGTGGGAATTGAACAGTGAGAACACTTGGACACAGGGTGGGGAATATCACACACCAGGGCCAGTCATGGGGTGGGGGAAAGGGGGAGGGATAGCATTAGGAGATATACCTGATGTAAATGACCAATTAATGGGTGCAGCACACCAACATGGCACATGTATACATATGTGGCAAACCTGCACGTTGTGCACATGTACCCTAGAACTTAAAAGTATAATAATAATAAAAATTAAAGAAATAATCAAAAAAATCCTTTGTATTTTATGCATCTAAAAATATTATTCTGAAAAGGGGACCAAAGGCTTCAACAGATTGCTAAAGGGTCCATGACGCAAAAAAGGGCCAAGAGTGTGTCTGGTTTAAATTGGTCACAACTCTCCTAGAATAGGTGACATCTTCTAAGAAGAGCCTAAGTGTGCCAGTGCAGACCCTTTCCAGTCATTCCTGGGTGGGGACCCTCCAACCCCCAACAATCTCACTCTCTATCACAATATGTGTCTATTAATTAGTTTCTCAAATGGCAAAAGGCCAAGTGTAGGATCAGGATGGGCAGTGGAGTCTCAAACTCCTTCCCAGACACCCTGTACCAGCCAATTAAATTGTTCACTGTTGGCTGGGAGTGCTGTACACATCCCACCTCCTTTGCTTTATCTCTGCTATTTCCTCTGGCTGGAATATGGGCCCAGCTTCAACCCTAGCCCCAAGTCCATGCTACTCAAACATCAGATCTAAGGTCATTAACTGTAAATGACCAGGGACCTACCCTTCCAACAGTCTAGGCTAATATCACATTCTTATGCTCCAAGACCCAGTATTCCGGAACTTTATCTGAACACTTGCTCAAACACTTGAGCTGACCCACAGCTGCTTCTTTAAGGAACATGTTGCCTCTGGCCCCCAGGCACTTTAGTAGCTTGAGGTGGGCTGTGGCCTGTCCAGGCAAGAATGGAAGGCAGGTACGCCCACTTTCAAAACAAAATAGGGGTTCATCTTCCTATGTCACCCAGAACACCCAGATCTGAATTTTAATCCACAGCACACAACTTTAATACCCTCTGCACACTCGCAGAAGAGCTCAGCCTCCCCTCCTCTTATCCAGGATCTGTTGGGAGCATGGCAGCCTCTGCCAATCTTTGATATTGAATTGACAAACAGCAGACTCTAGGCTAGATAATGAAGTGAGGAAAGCAGAGGGCTAGTAAAGTGGCAAGAATGAGAAGGGTCAGCGGGCTGGCCATCCTAATGAAGTTGAAGAACAGTTTTCATGGGAATAATTACACAAGAAAACTGGAAGATGAGAAGGCAGCAGAGCGGGGAGGCTTGAAAGAGTGATTTTTAAAGTGGCACAGCTGAAAGCAATGTCAAAACCCAAGGTGTGACTGTGCCAGAGTATAGCTTGAGGAGGAGTGCAGGAGGCAAAGATGAGTAAGTCAAAGAATAGGGAGAACACGACATTGGAAGGGATGTCCGCATGAGTGTAGAAGTCATCCATGAGAATGGCAGGGTTTCTGGAAGAGAAGAAAACCATGAACTGTTTTACCAAAAGTTTTTAATGAATGAGATTTTAAAAATGACAGTGATTAGGAAGCAGAAAGGTTAGCATAGCCCAATAGTAGGAACCTTGGAAGAGCAATCCAGTAAGTGATAGAGTTCTTCAAACCCTGAGTTGTTTTTTGTTTGTTTTTGCCATTCTACAAGCTTTATCCAGGTGATCGATTCATACCCCCTATCCTCATGATTCCCAAATTTACATCTGTAGCTCAGATCTCTCCTCTAAGTTTCAGACAGCTTATCTAACTACATACTTGACAGCTTCACTTGGACCAAACATATGACCTTCCTTCCAAATACTGTCCTCTTCCAGGCCTCTTTTTCTCTGCAGTGCCCCCATTCATTCAGTTGCCTAAGTCTGAAACTTAGCAGTTATCCTTGACAGTCCCCCTCTCTCACATTTTCCCACGTCAAATCTATTACCAAGTCCTGTTGATTTCACCTCTTCAGTAACCCTTGAGTTCTTCTGCTCCTCCCTACCACCACCCTGGCCTACACCACCATTTCTCACCTGGTTTATTGCAAGAGCTTCTGCACACAGCCACTTGGCCCCTCTCCAATCTGTTCACTCTGCAGCCAGACTGATCGTTTTAAAATGCAAATCTGATCATGACACCTGCCTGCTTAAACATGTCACCACCTTCCCATGTCTGTCTCACTCACTGCTGAATCCTTAGTAGCTAGCACAGTGCCCAACACAATGGCTCAATAAATATTTGAAGATTGAATGAATGTGAGGTAAGATGAATTGTTTGAAGCCAGATGGACCAATTATGTTCTTTGATCACAAACTGAATTCCTAATCTTGGTCATAAACTGGACCCTACAGTTGGGCCCGGTATGAAATCAATAGGTCTGGCTACAGCCAAAGTTCTTCCTCATAGCTGCTTATACCAGTAGCTCTCAATCTTGCTGCGCATTATAATCACCCAAAAAGCTTAATTAAAAAAAAAAAAAAAAAGCCTAGATCAGGCATAGTGACTGCCTCACACTTGTAATCCCAGAACTTTGGGAGGTTGAGGCAGGAGGATCTCTTGAGCCCAGGAGTTCAAGACCAGCCTGGGCAACATAGGGAGACCCTGTCTCTACAGAAAATAAAAAAATTAGCTGGGCATGGTGGCTTGTGCCTGTTGTCCCAGCTACTTGGGAGGCTGAGGTGGGAAGATTGCTTGAGCTCAGGAGTTTGAAACTGCAGTGAGCCACGATCCCGCCACTCCAGCAGGGGTGACAGAGAGAGACCCTGTCTCAAAATAAAAAATATATATAATAATAAAATAATAATAAAAAAAGCCTAACTCTATCCAGACCAATTAAATCAGAGTATCTTGGGGGTGGGGGTCCTGGCCTAATTAGTTCTTAAAGCTCCTCAAGTTAATTTTAATATTTAGCCGCAGTTGAGAGCAATGTTCTACCCCTTGCTTCTCAAGGTGTGGTGCACAGCAGTAGCTGTATCACCTGGGAGCTTGTTAAAAATGCAGTCTCGGGTGGCACTGGATTCCCCAGATTTTCTAAATCAGAATTTTAACAAGGACCCCAGATGATTTGTCCAAGCGGTAATGTTTGAGAAGCACTACCAACGAGCCAGGCAGGAGAGGGTGGACTTAGGGGTGCTCCTCCCAGCTTCCAGGGAAGTATGTGACTTGTTGAATGGAGGCAAATCTCTACTCCTCCACAAGTCCCGATCTAATAGCTGGCTCAGCATTTTGCCAGGCTAGTGGGCCGGCATTCCAGTGTAGATAATGTAAATGTCTTTCTGCATGGACAAAATCCCCATCCTGAATAGCGACAGCAAAGCAAAGCAAGGGGTTCCATTCCAATGGGAAGGCTGGGACTAGCAGTATATTATTTGCTAGGAGTCCTTTCTACGGACTGGGAACAATAGACTAAAGAACCAGCCCTCGCGGTCCTGTCACATCCCTGCACCCAACTAACCGCGGGCTGGGCCTAGCCATGATTGCTCGCACTGTGAGCACTGCCGCTTGCGCAGGGAACACGCCCTCAAAGCCGCAGCGCCCTGCGATTCTCTTCACCAGCTCCCCACCCCCGCCCCACAACTCTCCTCCAGAAAAGGAAAATAAAAAGCCATCAAAAGTATTCCAATTCTGTTATTGGTTTGGTTTCAAAATGTTGGCCCTGTTCCTTCGGGCTGGGCCAGGTGGGTAGAGCCGACACCCCCTTGTCTCTGGGCTCTGAGGCTCTTGCAAGCGCGGGAACCAGCGTGGGGGCGGGATCCCCAGTGCCCCCGGCGCGTAGGCGCGCTGCCACGCCCTCTCCCG
>NW_012103576.1:3647035-3650912 GCF_000951045.1 Mandrillus leucophaeus
GTTACTGAAGCTTGTGCATTTGTCACGTAGTTCTTGTGTTATGGTTTTCATCTCTATCAGCTCTTTTAAGGTCTTCTCTGCATTGATTATTCTAGTTATCTGTTCATCCATTCTTTTTTCAATGTTTTTAGTTTCTTTGCACTGGTTACGTAGTTCCTCCTTTAGCTCTGTGAAGTTTGATGGACTGAAGCCTTCTTCTCTCGACTCGTCAAAGTCATTCTCCATCCAGCTTTGTTCCGTTGCTGGCGATGAGCTGCATTCCTCTGGAGGGTGAGATGTGCTCTGATTTTTTGAATTTCCAGCTTTTCTGCCCTGCTTTTTCCCCATCTTTGTAGTTTTATCTGCCTTTGGTCTTTGATGATGGTGATGTACTAATGGGGTTTTGGTGCGGGTGTCCTTTCTGTTTGTTAGTTTTCCTTCTAACAGTCAGGACCCTCAGCTGTAGGTCTGTTGGAGTTTGCTTGAGGTCCACTCCAGACCGTGTTTGCCTGGGTATCAGCAGCGGAGGCTGCAGAAGATAGAATATTGCTGAACAGCGAGTGTTGCTGTCTGATTCTTGCTCTGGAAGCTTCGTCTCAGGGGTGTACCCCGCCACGTGAGGTGTGAGGTGTTGGTCTCCACCTAGTGGGGGTTGTCTCCCAGTTAGGCTACTCAGGAGTCAGGGACCCACTTGAGCAGGCAGTCTGTCCATTCTCAGATCTCAACCTCCATGCTGGGAGATCCACTGCTCTCTTCAAAGGTGTCGGACAGGGCATTTACCTCTGCCAAGGTTTCTGCTGCTTTTTGTTTAGCTATGCCCCATCCTCAGAGGAGGAGTCTACAGAGGCAGGCCGGCCTCCTTGAGCTGTGGTGGGCTCCACCCAATTTGAGCTTCCCAGCAGCTTTGTTCACCTACTTAAGCCTCAGCAATGGTGGGTGCCCCTCCCCCAGCCTCACTGCCACCTTGCAGTTAGATCTCAGGCTGCTGTGCTAGCAATGAGGGAGGCTCCGTCGGCGTGGGACCCTCTGGGCCAGGTGTGGGATATAATGTCCTAGTGTGTCATTTGCTAAGACCCTTGGTAAAGTGCAGTATTAGGGTGGGAGTTACCCGATTTTCCAGGTGTTGTGTGACTCAATTTACTTTGGCTAGGAAAAGGAATTCTCTTCCCCCTTGCGCTTCCCAGGTGAGGTGATGCCTCGCCCTGCTTCAGCTCTCGCTGGTCAGGCTGCACCCGCAGACCAACGCCAACTGTCTGACACGCCCCAGTGAGATGAACCCAGTACCTCAGTTGAAAATGCAGAAATCACCCGTCTTCTGTGTCGCTCATGCTGGGAGTTGGAGGCTGGAGCTGTTCCTATTCGGCCATCTTGGGTGTGCCCCCCAATATTGTAAATTTTTTATAGTATATGTGATGTGGTACATATTACTTGAAGGTAGACTGTGTAAGTTAAAGATGTTTATAACAAATCTAAAAGTAATCACTAAAATAACAGCACAAAAAGTTATCGCTAATAAGCCAATAAATGAGATAAAATGGTATCACAAAAACATTCAGTTAATCCTCAAGCCAAAAAAAAATGTAACAAGGAATAGATGGGACAAATAGAAAACAAATAACAAAACAGTAGATTTAAACCTAAGTGTATCAATAATTAAGTGAAATGTAAATGGCTCAAATACCGAAATAAAGGATTGATATTACCAGATTGGATATAAAAGCAACAGCCAATTATATACTGCCTATAAGAAAAACATTTTAACTCCAAAGTTAGAAATAGATTAAAAGTATGGAAAAAAGATATACTATGCTAACACTAATCAAAAGAAATCTGAAATGTCCATATTAATATGAGATAAAGTAGATTTCAAAGCAAAAAGATTTTCCAGAGGCAAAGAAGTTCATTTCATACTGATGAAAGGGTCAATTCATCAAGGGGACATAACATTTCTAAATGTTTATGTACCCAATAACAGAGCTTCAAATACCTGAAGTAAAAATTGACAGTACTTCAAGTAGAAATAGAAAAATCCACAATTGTAAATTGCAGATTTCAAGACTCATCTTTCAATAATTGATAGAATAAGCAAAGAGAAGATCAGTAAGAATATAGAAGATATGAATAACACTATCAACCAACTTGACCTAATTGATACTTATAGAGCACTCCACCCAACAAAAGCAGAATGTACTTTCTTTCCAAAAGCATACAGCACACTTACCAAGATAGACCATATTCTGGGTCATAAAACAAGTTTCAATAAATTTAAAGGAATTCAAGTTATGTAAAGTATATACAAAGTATATTCTATGACTATAATGAATTTAAATTAGAAACCAATAACAGAAAGATCTCTGGAAAATGCCTAGATATCTGGAAACTAAATAACACACTTCTAAATAATCCATAAGTCAAAGAAGAAGTCAAAAAGAAAATTAGAATGTATTTTTAAACAAATGAAAATGAAAACACAAGATAATAGAACTCATAGGATGCCACTAAATGCCTATATTAGAAAGCAATAATACTCTTGAATTATTTAGGGTTCTCCAGAGAAACAGAACCAATAGGATAGATAGATAGATAGATAGATAGATAGATAGATAGATAGATAGATAGATAGATATAGAGATATAGAGATATAGAGATAGATAGATATGGAGATATATAAAAAGATATTTATTACGAGGGATTGGCTTACATGATTATGGAGGCTAAGAACTCCCAAGATCTGCTGTCTGTAAGCTGGAGTCCCAGGAAAGCCAGCCAGGTAGCTCCAGTCCAAACCCAAAGGCCTGAGAATGAGGGAGCCAATGGCGTAAGTTCCAGTTTGAGGGCCCAAGAACCAGGACTGCTGATGTCTGAGAGCAAGTGAAAAAGAATATTCCAGCTCAAGCAGAGAGAGCACATTTGCTCTTCCTCTACCCTTTTGTTCTATTCAGGCCCTTAAAAGATTGGATAATGCCCACTTGTGTTGGTGAGGGCAATCTTCTTTACTCTAGCTATAGATTCAAATGTTAATCTCTTCTGGAAACATCCTCACGACACACCCAGAAATAATGTTTACCAGCTATCTGGGCACCCCTTAACCCAGTCAAGTTGACACATAAAATTAACATCACAGTTCCTAAATCAGTTATCATAGTTTCCAGAACCAAAAAAGATCCCGCATTGCCAAGACAATCCTAAGCAAAAAGAACAAAGCTGGAGGCATCATGCTACCTGACTTCAAACCATACTACAAGGCTACAATAACCAAAACAGCATGATACTGGTACCAAAACAGAGATATAGATCAATGGAACATAACAGAGCCCTCAGAAATAACACCACACATCTACAACCATCTGATCTTTGACAAACCTGACAAAAACAAGAAATGAGGGAAGGATTCCTTATTTAATAAATGGTGTTGGGAAAACTGGCTAGCCATATGTAGAAAGCTGAAACTGGATCTCTTCCTTACACCTTATACAAAAATTAATTCAAGATGGATTAAAGACTTAAATGTTAGACCTAAAACCATGAAAACCCTAGAAGAAAACCTAGGCAATACCATTCGGGACATAAGCATGGGCAAGGACTTCATGTCTAAAACACCAAAAGCAATGGCAACAAAAGCCAAAATAAACAAATGGGATCTAATTAAACTAAAGAGCGTCTGCACAGCACAACAAACCGCCCTCAGAGTGAACAGGCAACCTACAGTATGGGAGAAAATTTTTGCAATCTACTCATCTGACACAAGGCTAATATCCAGAACCTATAAAGAACTCAATCAAACTTACAAGAAAAAAACAACCCCATCAAAAAGTGGGCAAAGGATATGAACAGACACTTCTCAAAAGAAGACATTCATACAGCCAACAGACACATGAAAAAATGGTAATCATCACTC
>NW_012103576.1:3653712-3659103 GCF_000951045.1 Mandrillus leucophaeus
CGCTGCTTCGCGGGCCCAGCGTGTTCACTTCCTGGGCCCGGCTGGCACTGCCCTGCGCCCCCGCCCTTCCGTCCCGGTACCCTGCCAGGAAACGTCTTCTTCCTGGGAAGACCGCTGCTGTCTGCGGCAGTGGGTGGCAGAGTCTGAAACCAATTTGCACAAGCCCTGGGCGACAGAAAGTCTAGTGTTCGTTTTGGGGACTGTTCATGCAGAACGAGCAGCTTAAAAAAATGTCACCTGTGAGGTCTCAGCTCGTAAGTGTCCCTCATGCCCACCCCTGGGAGGAGGCATGAGGATGGGGGAAGCATCTTCATAGTAGAAACTTAAACGCTGCAGCAGCCGCCAGGTCGCGGCTGCTAGGACAAGGCCCCTTCGGGGCCAGCTGTTGGCTGTGTAACTGAGAGCAGAGTCCTTTGAGGACACAGGCCATTGGGTAAACACCCTCCTTGTCCCTCAGGCAGCCGGGTGTGGACAGCGGCTGCCTTTGGCTGGGGAGGCAAGGGCACCCAGCTGTTGCCCAGCCAATGAGGACACAGCTGAGAAAAGCACAAAGGTGGCCACTCTAGGCTACCTCTAGGGGAAAAAATTACACACACACACACACACACACACTCGTAAAAGTCTTGTGCCTGGATGCTCACCACTGGCCCTGGATCCTGTACCCACCTGCCTCCTGGTTGACAGTAGTTCCCTGACACTGGCATGGTCTCCACTGAGATATTGGCTCCTTCATGAGCTCATTCCCATCCTCTACCTTCTTCCTCCTGTTTCCTTAGTTTCTCTTATTCTTATCTTCCAGTTTCTTCATCTTTCTCCCCATTTGTTCCACCTCTCCCTTTTCTGTTTCTTTCTTCCTTTTTCATTCATTTAAAAATGCACTCACCATGCATTAAGCATTGTAGTAGTCAGCCTGGCTGCCTTAATAAAATACCAGAGACTGTGTGGCTTCAACAACAGAAATTAATTTTCTCACTTTTGGGGGCTGGAAATCCAAAATCAGGGTGCCAGCATGGTCAAGTTCTGGTGAGGGTTCTCTTCCTGGCTTGTAGATGGCTTCCTTCTTGCTATGTCTTCACACGGCAGAGGAAGAGAGAGAGAGATCTCTTCTTCTTCTTATAAGGCTGCAGTCCTATCTGCTTAGGGCTCCACCCTTATGACCTCATTTGACCTTAATTACCTGCTGAAGAGCCTATCTCCAGGTATAGTGATATTGGGGGTTAGGGCTTCAGCATATGAGTTTTTTGGAAGTTGGACACAATTCAGTCCATAGCAAGCACATATAGGGATTGTTAGATCCCTAGGAGCTATAGCAATAGGGAAAGCATCAGTGCAAACAGATGTGACCAGTGTTGTTAACGCAGTGTAAACAGAACATAGCAGGAGCATGGAGGGGCAGGGGTGAATAGGTGCCTCAAGAAATCAAAGAGGGCTTGACAGAGAAGGTGACATCTGAGGTATGAGAAGTAATTTGCCAGGCAGAAAACAGAAGAACTGTATTTCAGGCAAAGGGAATAGCGTGTGCAAAGGCATAGAGTTGTGAAAGGGCAAGGCCTGCTTCATAAGCAATGAAAGGTTCTGTAGCACTGGAAGTGAGGGTGTATGGCGGAGGGGGAGGGGGATGCTGGAGATGCAAGCTGGGATTGTCACATGAAGGGCCCAAGCAGGACATGATGATGGTCTAAAAAGGGCAAGGACAGGGAGGCTGGAAAGTAAGGACAGGGTGCAGGGGACACTGGCAAGATCAAATTGACAGCATTTGATAACTGCTTGAATATTGGAGTGATGAGGAGGGAGAAGTGGAGGGCAACTCCTGTGTTTCTAATTTAAGGGACTGGCACCATTTACTGGAGATACAGGAGGAGGAGTAGGTCTGGGGTGGGGGTGAGATATAATGAGTGTTAAGCATCTTTAGAATGTTCTGAGGTTGGGTACTAGCAGTGAAGTGAGGATGGAACAAACTCAATGTAGATTCACTAGCCCACGTGAGGAAACTATTTAATGTTTGAAAAGGGACTATCCCAAATAGTTAAAAGAACAGTGCTCATAACTCACACAGGGCTGGGAATAGCTCCTGCTCCCAAGCAGCTAAAATTAGTGTATTGGGTAGTGCTGCAGTCTGAATTTTTATGTACCCCCTGCCCCCCAAATTCATATGTTGAAATCCTAACCCCCAAGGTGACAGTGTTAGGAAGTGGGGCCTTTGGGAGGTTACTAGGTCACTAAGATGGAGCCCCAGTGATGAGATTAATGCCCTTAGGAGACACAGGAGAGAGCTTGATTCCTTTCTCTCTCTCTCTCTCTCTCTCTCTCTCTCTCTCTGTCATTCTCTCTCTCTCTCTCTCTGTCATTCTCTCTCTCTCTGTCCTCTGAAGGTACAACAAGAAGATAGCAATCTACAAACCAGAAAGTGGGCCCTCACCAAGAACTAGATGATGATGGTGCCCTGGCTTCAAACTTCCAGCTTCCAGAACTGTGAGAAATAAATTTCTGTTGTTTATAAGTTACCCAGTTTTGGTATTTTGTTATAGCAACCTGAGTGAACTAAGACAAGTAGAGTACACAGAAGGTTCTTGCTTCAGTATGGTGAAATAATTAGCCCTAAACTTAATACTGTTCTGGTCTCATTTAACAAAGCTTAACAGAAAGACCCAAAAGGATCAAACAATTTCCAACAAACTTAATTAAGTCCCGGAACAAAACTCAAGAATACTTACAGCAAGGTTTCCCAACCTCAGAATGATTGACATATTTGGGCTTCATAATTCTTATTGTGGGGGCTGTCTTGTGTATTGCGGGACGTTTACCCTCATACCTGGCCTATACCTATTGGGTACCAACAGCACCCTCCAGTTGTAACAACAAAGAATGTCTTCAGACAAACAAAACTGCCTTTAGATGAGAACCACTGATAATAGAAATTAAGACATATAAACAAACAACAAAGTAGAATACACAATGTCTGGCATCCTGTAAAAAATTCCCTAGCATGGAAAGAGCAGGAAACTGTGACTAATAAGGAGGAGATAAATCAATTAATTGAAATCGAAGCAGAACTGACACAGATGTTAGAATTAGCAGACAAGGATAAAAAAGTTAATTACGACTGTATTCTGTGTGTTCAAAAAGTTAGGTGGAGACATGGAAGACTATTTTTTTTTTTTTTTTTTTTGAGAAAGTGTCTTGCTCTGTCGCCCATGCTGGAGTATGGTGGCGCGATCTCGGCTCACTGCAAGCTCTGCCTCCCGGGTTCACGCCATTCTCCTGCCTCAGCCTCCCGAGTTACTGGGACTACAGGCGCCCGCCACCATGCCCGGCTAATTTTTTGTATTTTTTAGTAGAGGTGGGGTTTCACCGTGTTAGCCAGGATGGTCTTGATCTCCTGACCTCGTGATCCGCCCGTCTCGGCCTCCCAAAGTGCTGGGATTACAGGAATGAGCCACCACGCCTGGCTGGAAGATATTTTTGAAAACAGCCAAATCAAGCTTATGGTAATGACAACCACAATATGTGAGGTAAAAAATACATTGGATGGAATTAATAAAAGATTAGACATTGCAGAAGAAAACATTAGTGAACTTGAATACACAGAGATAGAAATGATTTGAAATGAAACACACATAGAAAAGAGAATTACAAAATGAATAGAGCATCAGTGAACAGTAGGAAAAATTCAGATGGCCTCATATACGTGTAATTGGAATCCCTGACAGAGAAAAAGAAAGAAAAGGCACCAGAAAAAAGTTTGAAGAAACAATGGCCAAAATTTTTTCAAATTTGATGAGAATTATAAACCCACAGATTCAAGGGACTCAACAAATGCCAAGTGCAAGAAACATGAAGAAAATTATGCTGAGACATCTTGTAATCAAATTGCTTGAAACCAGTGATAAGGAGAATATCTTAAAAGCAACCAGAGAAAAAAGACACATTATATACAGAGGGACAAATAAAAGATTTTTCATTGTGGACAATATAAGTGAGAAGACGATGAAGCAAAATCTTTACAACACTGAAAGAGAAAAGAAAACTGTTAACCAGGGATTCTGTATCAGGCAAAAATATCTTTCAAAAATGAAGGCCAAATAAAAACATTTCAGTTATATGAAAGCTCAAAGAATTTATCACTAGCAGACCCACGCTACAAGAAATGGAAGAAGAATAATAGATGAAAATATGAATCTACACAAAGGAAGGAAGAACACTGGAAATGATTAATTACACAGGTAAATAGGTAAGATGTTTTAAAAAGTATTTAAATATCTTTAATAGTGGGCTATTTAAGCAAAAATAATAACAATGTAGTGTGAGGTTTATAACATATGTAAATGCAAAATATATGACTACAATAGCACAGAGGTTGCAGGGAGAAATGGGCATATAATATCGTAAAGTTTTTTTTTTTCTATATTTTAAGTTCTAGGGTGCATGTGCACAACGTGCAGGTTTGTTATATATGTATACATGTGCCATGTTGGTGTGCTGCACCCATTAACTCATCATTTACATTAGGTATATCTCCTAATGCAATCCCTCCCCAACCCCACGACAGGCCCCGGTGTGTGATGTTCCCCACTCTGTGTACAAGTGTTTTCATTGTTCAACTCCCATTTATGAATGAGAATATGTGGTGTTTGGTTTTCTGTCCTTGTGATAGTTTGCTCAGAATGATGGTTTCCAGCTTCATCCATGTCCCTACAAAGGACATCAACTATCCTTTTTCATGGCCGCATAGTATTCCATGCTGTATATGTGCCACATTTTCTTAATTTGGTATATCATTGATGGACATTTGGGTTGGTTCCAAGTCTTTGTTATTGTGAATAGTGCCGCAATAAACATACATGTGCATGTGTCTTTATAGCAGCATGATTTATAATCCTTTGGGTATTTACCCAGGAATGGGATCGCTGGGTCAAATGGTATTTCTAGTTTTAGATCCTTGAGGAATCGCCACACTGTTTTCCACAATGGTTGAACTAGTTTACACTCCCACCAACAGTGTAAAAATGTTCCTATTTCTCCACATCCTCTCCAGCACCTGCTGTTTCCTGACTTTTTAATGATTGCCATTCTAACTGGTGTGAGATGGTATCTCATTGTGGTTTTGATTTACATTTCTCTGATGACGAGTGATGATGAGCATTTTTTCATGTGTCTGTTGGCTGTATGAAAGTCTTCTTTTGAGAAATGTCTGTTCATATCCTTTGCCCACTTTTTGATGGGATTGTTTTTTTTTCCTGTAAATTTGATTGAGTTCTTTATAGGTTCTGGATATTAGCTCTTTGTCAACTGGGTAGATTGCAAAAATTTTCTCCCATACTGTAGGTTGCCTGTTCACTCTGATGGTAGTTTCTTTTGCTGTGCAGAAGCTCTTTAGTTTAATTAGATCCC
>NW_012103576.1:3659153-3702731 GCF_000951045.1 Mandrillus leucophaeus
ATGCACATGTATGTTTATTGTGGCACTATTCACAATAGCAAAGACTTGGAACCAACCCAAATGTCCATCAATGATATACTGGATTAAGAAAATGTGGCACATATACAGCATGGAATACTATGCAGCCATGAAAAAGGATAGTTGATGTCCTTTGTAGGGACATGGATGAAGCTGGAAACCATCATTCTGAGCAAACTATCACAAGGACAGAAAACCAAACACCACATATTCTCATTCATAAATGGGAGTTGAACAATGAAAACACTTGTACACAGAGTGGGGAACATCACACACTGGGGCCTGTCGTGGGGTTGGGGGAGCAGAGAGGGATAGCATTAGGAGGAATACCTAATGTAAATGACGAGTTAATGAGTGCAGCACACCAACATGGCACATGTATACATATATAACAAACCTGCACGTTGTGCACATGTACCCTAGAACTTAAACCTAGTTATTATACTTATAACCCTAGTATAATAAAATAAAAGAAACTAGAAAGAGATAAATAAATTAAACCCAAAGTAGAAGAAAGAAAATAATAAAAATCAGAGCAGAAATTTAAAGAAATAGAAAAGAAACAAACAATCGAGAAAACAAATTAAGCCAAAAGCTTAGAGTTGAAAGTTCTTAGACAACATCTGAAGTTCTTAGAGATAATCAATAAAATTGATATATTTTTAGCCAGGCTAATAAGGAAAAGAAGAAAGAAGACACAAATTACCAGTATGAAGAATGACAGGGGTGACATAACTACAGATTCTCCAAATATTACAAGAATACTAAGGTAATATTATGAACAACAACTTTTTGCCAATAAATCTGACAACTTAGATGAAATGGAAAATTTTTTGAATGACACAAAACACATAACCTCACTTAGGAAGAACAGGCACTATGAATAACTCTCTATTTAAAAAATGACTTTGTGGCTAAAAACCTTTCTACAAATATAACTTCAGTGTCAGATGACTTTATTGGTAAATTCTACAAAATATTTTAAGAAGAAATAATACCAATTCTAAACAAACTGTTCCAGAAAATTGTAAAGGAAGAAATATTTCCCTTTTCATTTTAGCTAAGTTTATTACTAGCATTACCCTGATAACAAAAGAGGAAAAAGATGTTATGAGAAAACTACAGATCAGTATCCCTTATAAACATCTATGCTAAAATTTTAGCAAATCAAATCTAACAATATAGAAAAAGGAGGATGCACCCATGATCAAGTGGGGTTTATCCCAGCAAGGCAAAGTCGGCTTAACATTTGAAAATCAAGCAATGTAATTTGCCATATTAATAAACAAAAGAAGGGAAAAAACATATGATTATCTCAGTAGATGCAGAAAAAGCACTTGACAAAATCCAATATCCTTTTTTTTGTGTGTGTGTTGTTGTACTTTAAGTTCTAGGGTACATGTGCACAACGTGCAGGTTTGTTACATATGTATACATGTGCCTTGTTGGTGTGCTGCACCCATTAACTCATCATTTACATTAGGTATATCTCCTAATGCTATCCCTCCCCCCGCCTCCCCACAATAGGACCCGGTGTGTGATGTTCCCCTTCCTGTGTCCAAGTGATCTCATTGCCCAATTCCCACCTATGAGTGAGAACATGCGGTATTTGGTTTTCTGTTCTTGCAATAGTTTGCTTAGAATGATGGTTTCCAACTGCATCCATGTCCCTACAAAGGACACGAACTCATCCTTTTTTATGGCTGCATAGTATTCCATGGTGTATATGGGCCATATTTTCTTAATCCAGTCTGTCACTGATGGATATTTGGGTTGATTCCAAGTCTTTGCTATTGTGAATCGTGCTGCAATAAACATACGTGTGCATGTGTCTTTATAGCAGCATGACTTATAATTCTTTGGGTATATCCCCAGGAAAAACTCTCAACAAACTAGGAATAGAAGGAAACATTCTCAACTTGAAGAGGAGTATTATGAAAAACCCACAGTTAACATAACATGTAACGGTTGACTACTGAATTGTTTCCCCCTAAGATCAGGAGATAAACAAAAATGTCTGCCCTTATTTGATATTTTACTGGAAGTTCTAGCCAGTGCAATGAGGCAAGAAAATGAAATAAGAGGCATCTAGATTTAAAAAGGAAGAAGTAAAATTGTCTTCATTTGTAGATAACATGATCATGTACATAGAAAATCCAGGAGGATCTACAAGAAATCTACTAGAACTAATAGATAACATTAGCAAGGTTTCTGGGTACAAAATTAATATATACAAGTCAGCTTTATTTCTATATGCTAGCAACAGACAATTGGAAACTGAAATTTAGAAACAATACTGTTTACAATTCAATGAGAGAAAAAATAGTCTTTTCAACAAATGGTGCTGGGACAAGTGGATATCCACAAGCAAAACAATGAAGTTGATCTCCTTCCCTACATCACACATAAAAATTTACTCAAAATAGAGCATAGACTTAAACGTAAGAGGTCAAACTATAAAAGTCTTAGAACATAGGTATAAATCTGTGTGTTCTTAGATTAGTTTTTTCTTAGATACAACACCAAAAGCACCAAGGAAAATGTAGATAAATTCCACTTCATCAAAATGAAGAACTTTTGTGTATCAAAGAACATTATAAAGAAAGTGAAAAAGAAAAAAGACAACCCATGGAATAAGAGAAAAAATTGCAAATCTTATATCTGATAAGGGCCTAGTATCCAAAACATGTAATTAACTCTTACAACTCAACAATAAAAGGACAAATAACCCAATCAAAAAGTGGGCAAAGGTTCATTTCCGCAAAGAAGATATACAAATGACCAACAAGTACATAAAACATCATTAGTCATAAGGGAAATGAAAAATCAAAACCACAAGGAAATACTACTTCACACACACTAGAATGGCTATAATCAAAACAAAAACAGAAATAAGTATTTGGATAGGATATAGAGAAATTGGAACCCTCACACATTGCTGGTGAGAATGGAAAGTGGTACTGTTGCTATGGAAAACAGTTTAGCAGTTCTTCAAATGGTTAAACATAGAGTTATCATATGGCCTAAGTAAATATTTGTAGGTATATTCCTGAGAGAATTGAAGATATACATCCACACAAAAATATGTACACAAGTGTTCATAGAGCATTATTTGTAATAGTTGAAAATAAAAACAACCCAAATATCCATCAACTGATAAATGGATAGATAAAATGTGGTATATCCAAACAATTGGATATGATTTGGCAGTAAAAGGGGATAAATTTCTCATACATGCCACAACATGGATGAACCTTGAAAGCATTATGCTGGTGAAAGAAGCCAGACACAAAAGGCCAATATTGTATGACTCCATTCATACGAGTGCTCAGAAAAGGCAAATCTGTAGGGACAGAAAGAAGGTTAGTGGTTGCCAGGGGATGGAAGGGTAGGGGAATGGGAAGTGACTGGTAATGGATATGGAGTTTCTTTCTGGGATAATAAAAATGTTCTAATATTATATTACGGTGGTGGTTGCACGACTCTGTAACTATACTAAAAACCATTGAATTGTACACTTTAAACTGGTGAATTGTATGGTATGTGAATGATATCTCAATGAAGTTGTTAAAATAATTCAATACTAAGAAAACCAACCAATAAAAAATGGACTAAATATTTGAACAGACAATTCACCAAATAAGATATCTGGATGGCAAATAAACACATATAAAGATGCTTAACTTCATTAACCATTAGGGAGACAAAAATTAAAACCACAGTGAGATACCACTACAGATCTATTCGAATGGCTAAAGTTAAAAAGACTGACCGAAGTACTATTCCGATTATATGAGGTAGTAGAGTAGTTACCGTCATAGAGATAGAAAGTAGAATGGTGGTTGCCAGGGAGTGGGGAAGGTGCAAATGGAAAGTTAATGCTTAATGGGTACAGAGTTTCAGTTTGGAAAGGTGTAAAAGATCTGGAGATGGATGGTGGTAATGGTTGCAGAGCTATGTAAATATACTTAATGCCAATAAAATATAAACTTAACAACAGTTAAAATTTGTTATGTGTAATTACCTACAATTAAAAAATACATGAATGAGGTCTTCTTAAAAATGTCTAAATGGTAAATTTGTTATATATACATTTCACCACAATAAAGAAAACAAACAAAAGACTGACCATACCAAGTGTTGGTGAGGATATGGAGGAACTGGAATTCTCCTACTCTACTGGTGAGAATGTTAAATGGTATAACCATTTTGAAAAATGGTTTGGTAGTTTTATAAAAGTTAAACACACATCTACTATATGGCTTAGCATTCCATTCCTAGGTATTTACCCAAGGGAAATGAAAGACTTTGTCCATACAGAGACTTGTATGTGAATGCTCATAGCAGTTTTATTGGCAATAGCCAACAACCAGAAAAAGAAACCATCCATGTGCATCAACAGGTGAATGAATAAACAAAATATGGTGGAAACCACTCAGCAATTCAAAAGTAATGACCTGCTGATACACAAAACACTGTTAATACATACAACAGCAGGAATAAATCCCAAAATAATTTTTCTGTGTGAAAGAAGCCAGCAAAAAAGAGTACATGTTGTGTTACTCTGTTTATTAAAAATTCTAGAAAATGCAAACTATATATTAACAAGAAAACCTTCCCTCCAGCCCCTCCCCTCTCCTCCATCCCCAGGTGACTGCTTGAAAGCATTATCCCCAAGTGATTGCTTGGAGGTGGAGCAGAGGGGAGGGGCTGGATGGAGAGTTTACAAAGAGGTGGGAGGAAACTGTAGGGATTGATGAAAACTTGATAGTGGTGATGGTTTCATAAGAGTATGTATATGTAAAAACTTAGCAAATTGTACACTTTTGTGAAACTTGTGCAGGCATTGTATGTCAATTATACCTCTATAGTGCTATAACAAAAAAGGAGGATGTCTTTGAACAGATAAACTTCAAGGTCCTTTCCAGCTTCAATTCTGTGGTAACTATTAGAGAAAATTATCCCAAAGCCTGCTACTGAAGTAGTCCTTTGTACTGGGATGCCCAAATCATTGAGACAAAACTGAGGATTTTGCTTGGATTATGCGTAGACATGCTCCTGTTATTCACCTCTCTGGGGCTATGTAGACAGAACCTCAAAAGCCAGTGGCACAGAGTAGGGAAGCACACCACCAAACCAGTGGAAAGACATCCAGGTCAGAGGAGGAAACTGGGGAAATGACAGCCTAATGAGCACTCCTCTTTCCAGTTTCTTTGTCTATGATTCAGAGGATCGGCTCGCCCTGAACATTCCAGACCAGTGAGGCATCTCAGGGCCATGAATGCATAGATATCCCAGGGGATAAAACAATGGAAGACAAGATGGAAATAAGAAATGGCCTTTTTAGGTCTCTTGACCCAAATGCAAGGAGCTAAGAGGATATGGAGGAAGAGGTGGAAGTATCCCTTTCCTGCAGGAAAGGAGATTATGACTTGATGGGGTCTAGGGAAATCAAATGTAAGAAACCAAAGACCTGGAATGTCAAGCCTCCTGGGATGTTTTTTTAGATGGACGTGCTAGAGAAGCAAGAGGAAGGAGGTGATACCACCTCCCCCGCACCCTGCCCCCAGCCCTGCCAACCCCTCCGCCTGCTGCTAACAGTGAAAGCCAAGAAGACCAGGAAGTGGAAGAACGCAAAGCCAAGAGGCACACTTCAAAGCCATTTGTCAGCTGGGCAGTGCCTTAAGCAAGTGCCACGGCTGACGGATCACCTTATGGGAAGCACCAGTCAAGAGGGAGCCAGCCCAGGAGGCTGTCACCCTATCCTCAGCCTGCACCTGGGTCAGATGCTTTAAAGGAAGACAATCAAAATCCTAAATACCCGAGGTGACTCCTGGCAATATTTACACCTGAGCAGAATGGCATTTTCTTCTTGATCCCAGAGGGTGATAAGTTATAAGCTTCAAGCCTGAAGCAGGGGAATTGAATGTTCTTGTAATTTTATCCTACATAGCAGAGCCACAGAAACTCTTCTTATCCAGAGGAATGTAGACCTCAAGTATCCTTCCCCGCTTTCACCCTTGTTCCTCCTGCTAACCCTAAGCCGTGCACAGTGCACTTCCCATTCCCCCAGAAGGCTGGTTACATTGGCCAGTATTGTAATAATTCCTCCAATTAGTAAGGCATTTCATGGTTTATAAAGCTCCTTCCCTTTCATTCTCTTGTTTGGACTCTTATTCAACCCTGGGAGAGAAACATTGTTTTCTCATTTTTTAGGAAAAGAACTTGAGGGACCAAAGCACAGATGTTCAGACCTATTCATTCATTAATTCATTTATGTATTCATTCAGAAAATGACTGAACACCTACTATGAGTTAGATACTGGCTAGATGCTGAGGACACAGTCATGAAACCAGACAGCCATGGCCCCTGCCCTTATGGAGCTCAGTCTAGTTGGACAGTGAGGGGTGGATGGGGTGAGCCAGACATTAATTGAAC
This sequence comes from Mandrillus leucophaeus, assembly GCF_000951045.1. Lineage (NCBI taxonomy): Eukaryota > Metazoa > Chordata > Mammalia > Primates > Cercopithecidae > Mandrillus > Mandrillus leucophaeus. The sequence continues at coordinate 3,665,611 of NW_012103576.1, forward strand.
ACTAACTGAATTGTGAACTATGAGAAGCGATTACAGGGGAATTTCAGCCAGTCTGAGGTCCAAAGAAAACATCTCTTGAGGAGTGATTTGGCATTAGAGATGAGCTGATGGATGATAGGCGTTAGCCAGAAGATGGGGCAGAGAATCGTTCAGTAGGAGGAAAAAGTATTGGGAAGGCACTGTGACAGGAGGGACATGGCATTGCAGACAGAAAGAGGATGAGAGGCAAGAGAAGAGGCTGGCGAGGTGGGTAGGGGCTAGATTATGCAGGGCCTTGCATGCCATGGTTAAGAGTTTGGCCTTCGTCCTAAGAGCCATGAGCCACAGAAGGTTTTCAAGCCAACTGGCATAACCATTCTGGTTGCTATGGAGAATGATGTGTGAGGAATGACAGGGCTGGAACAAGAATAGGGCAGCAGAAACATAGAGAAGTGTAGATTTGACAGCTATTTGGAGGTTAAATTGGCAGAAAGTTCATGCTCTGTTGATTCCAGCATGCCAGAAATGTAAATGGAGGTAGTGGGGTGTAATGGGTTGAATAGTAGCCCCCCAAAAGATATGTCTATGTCCTAACCCCTGGAACCTGTAAATTTGACACCTCATTTGAAAATGGTCTTTGCAGGTGTAAAAAGGTTAAGGAACTCAAGAGAGATCATACTGGATTATCCAGGTGAGCCCTAAATCCAACGCTGACAATCTTTATAAGAGTGAGGCAGTCATGCCTATAATCCCAGCACTTTGGGAGGTCAAGGTGGGAGGATCACTTGAGTCCAGGAGTTTGAGAACAGCCTGGGTAACATGGCAAGACCCGTCTTTACAAAAAAAAAATAAAAAATAATAAATCAGCTGGTTGTGGTGGTGCCTGTAGCTCCAGCTGCTGAGGAGGCTGAGCCAGGGGCATTTCTTGAGGCCAGAAGTTCTAGGTTATGGTGAGCTTTGATCATGCCACTGCACTCCAGCCTGAGTAACGAACGGAGTGAGACCCTAGTGAGGCAGAAGGATATCACATAGACAAGAGGGTCAGGTCATGTGAAGATGAAGATGGAGGCAGAGATCGGAGGGATGCAGCCCTAAGTCAAAGAATGCCTGGAGCCACCAGGGGATGAAAGAGGCAAGGAAGAATTCTCCCTTACACTTTCATTTTCTCTTTATTTATTTTTAATTGACAAATGATAATCGTGCATGTTTATAGGGTACAATGTGAGGCTTTGATCTATGCATATATTGTAGAAAGATTCAATCAAACTAATTTACATGTCTATCACTTCACTAATTTATCATAAACTTCTCACCCTAGAGATTTCTTGATTTCATATTTCTGGCTTCCAGAAGTGAGAAGAAATAAACTTCTGTTGCTTTAAGCCACCAAGTTTGTGGTAATTTGTCATAGCATCCCTGAGAAATTAACACATAGAGTTTTGCTTTAAGATGGCTAGTTTTCTTTCTTTCTTCTCCAAAAGTGTTACATTTTAAATTTTAGTACAATATTTGACTCTCTGTATGTGTATGGGAAATGTATGAAAGTCAAAAAGTGAGAACCTCAAAAGATCTCAGTCTGTGGCCATGGTTAGGATTCAGGTGGTGATGGGTGTCAATCCAAACTTGAGTCTGGGATAGAACAAAGCTGACCTCATTATCTCTCTGACTTTGACCTTATTATCCCAGAACTCTAAGCCCATAACGGAACTGGTCATAGACTCAATACCCTGTCCTCAACAGTCTTTGCCCTGGCTCTGCAAACAAAGGTGCCAGATTTGAGACATATAATATCCTTCAAGATATAAGCCCAGATAATATTAACCAGCAAAGCAAGAGGAAGAAAGGTTCAGTGGACTTTGGAGATAAACCTGCTCCTTTGGGAGTGGCTATCCTAGCTCACAGGGTCTTGCTGCTTAAGGAAGGCATTCACATGCCTCCCCTGGGAGACCAGGGTATTTATAGACTGTAGGAGAGAGGAAGGATGGAGGCTCCTGGGAGACGTCATAGAGGATGTGCAGAGGAAATGAAACTGCTCTGAAAGACAAACAGGAGGAACGGGGACCTGTGTGGCTATGGGAGAGGATCAGAAGGAATTAAGCAGGATGTAGGGAAAAGGGGGTAATTCTGTGGAGCTGGGCTGGGCTGGGCTGGGTGCAGGAATAGAAGAACAGTTCTTCACCTCGGAGAATCTCTCTTAGGACTTATTCAGCTAATAAACTGTGAACCCTTCAAAGACATTTGAAATATAGCTGATTATCTGAATTCCATTGACATAACATTTTTCAGGTACTTGGGTGTTGTGTCAAGGAAGGCATATCTGTGGGAACCCCTGGTGTTCCTTAAATATATCGTACGATCTGAGAAGGTATGTAGTTTGCAAAGAAGTTGGAAGAAACAGAGAAATGGAATAAGCATTTCCAGGGCAGTTGGAGCCCATGTGGCTGTGGCTGAAAGGTGCCCTATGGAAGGAATTAGCATGCAGAGACTTGAATATAGTATTAAACACTTGAGATGTGAATAGAGATAATGTGGTTATGCTGCAAAGTGGCTACTTCTCTAATTTTTGCAAATGTGATACCTTGTGATGGCTAGTATTTGACTCTGTGCTTGGGAAGAAGGCAAGTGTGAAAGACAAGATCTTGGTCTGTGGCCAGGCTTAGGACCTAGCTGGTGATCAGAATTAAGAGGCATTGGACATCAAGACAAGAATCATACAGTTAGCTGAAAAAGAAACCCCAGCAAAGTCCAACAAAGAGATTACTCCCTCAAAATGATCATTAGGGTCTTTTGATTCACAGAGTAAGTTTCCAGGCTGAGTTTCACATAATGAACATCATGTCCTCTGATTTAAATCGTCTCACACCCAGAATGGGAAAGTGAATTCATGAATATGGCTTAAGCATCTACTACTCTATGGCAAGCATTGTGCTGGCTGCTCTGGTGGTTATAGATGAGTTAGAAAGCTCAACTCTAGCCATTAGTATCAGAAAGACAAATACTCAGTAATGAGAGAGTGAAAAATTCATGTTCTCTGGTGGTGGTTAACTGAGCAAAGATAATTTGTCATGAAGCTAGTTAGTGAGGCATCAACTAGCAGCTGGCCTGTGCTTTTTTTCCCCCCGGTTCCTGTTAAGTAGCTTCAGAGGCAGGGTAAGCTTTGAAGCTCTTCATAAATACTTTTTCCCGATGTTGCTGCTACTGAACTTCTTTTGCTCATTAATTTAGCTTATGTCTTAAGGAACAAATTAGATGAGTGACAATGGAAGACTCATTCTGAGATGCTCCAAAAGGGCTGGCCTGTGGAATAAGAATCCTGTGCCTAACCACAGTCATTTTGTTGTGCCTTTGCAGCCAGCTAGGGGACTGCTTGGCCAGTGAGCACTACTCCTATCCTGGGAAGACACAGAAGGAAAAACAGGAGTTGGGATTTAGTTGAACCTAGGCTCTGTCCTGACTTTGCCACCAGCTTTCTGTGTAGCTTGGGGTAAGTCGCTTTTCCTTTCTGGACCTCAGTTTCTCCATCTGCATGATGAGGGGGTTGGGGCTCTTGCTGTTGTGAAATCTCTCTGATTGCTGGCCAGGTTGATCCTTCTTCAGATGTCCTCTCCCCACTCTACTTTTTGCATTACTCCAGTAAAAACAACTACTACACAATGAGGGGAGGGAAGATGGTCACCTCTTTGTGTACGTCTATTAGCTATTAGTGTTGACCCATCTAAGAACCTGTTGGACAAGTTGTGATGATTTTGCCCAAATAAAGACACTTGATATGGATCATAAACCTAGAGCAATTATTAATATGAATATACAATTCCTTCTTTCATTCAACAAACATTTATTGAGTATTTGCTTTGGGCAACAGCACTGCTGGTGAGAATATAAAAATGAATGAGACATAGTGTTACTATGTCATATTAGTCAGATATACACAAATACCCATGGGAATATGTAACATTTACACAAATGCTTCCCTTACTATAAGAACAAAACTCAGTCAAATACTTTATAGGTATTGATTCTTTTAATCTTTTCAATAACAATGGGAGCTAGGTGCTAGCCCTTTTTTCAGATGAGGCATCTAAGGCTCAGAAAGGTTAACAATTTGCTCAAAGTAACCTCTGTAGTAAGAGACAGAGCTGCCTTATTCCAGAACCCATGTGCTTAACCACTATGTGCTTCATGGCTTCCTAATTCAAGACAGTATGAGTTAGGTGCTAGAAGTTCAAATAAAGTGATAGGTGGACCCAAAAAGTGAGAAACTGCTTCTTGATGTTCAGTGAGGGAAGAGTGTGACTTTTGAGGTTAGGCAGTGATATAGTTTGGTTCTGTGTCCCCACCCAAATCTCATCTTGAATTGTAATCCCCACATGTTGAGGGAGGGACCTGGTGGGAGGTGATTTGATCATGGGGTCCTTTCCCCCATGCTGTTCTCATAATAGTGAGTGAGTTCTCATAAGATCTGATGGTTTAAAAGTGTTTGGCAGTTCCCCCTCCCTCTGTCTCTCTCCTGCTGCCATGTAAGATGTGTCTGGCTTCCCCTTTGCCTTCCACCATAATTGTAAGTCTCCCGAAGCCTCCCCAGCCATGTGAAACTGTGAGTCAATTAAAACTCTTTTCTTTATAAATTACCCAGTCTCATGAGAGCTCTGCCCCCATGATCCAGTCACCTCCCACCAGACACCACCTCCAACACTGGGGATTATAATTCTACATGAGATTTGGTGGGGAAACAGATCCAAACCATATCAGAGCCTTTTCTTCCTCATCAGTTTCAGAAGGCCAGAGGACAGACCCAAAGGTGAGGGGAGAGACAGGTCAGGAAGAGGAGAAAACTAACATCGAATGAGCAGCTACCATGGGCTGGGGACTGTGCTAAGTACTTTACATACATTATCTCATTTAATCTCCCAACCATAAGGTCTTTGTCCATTCCTGTTGCTATAACAGAATACTCGAGACTGGGTAATTATAAATAATCCAAATTTATTTATTACAGTTGTGGAGGATGGGAAGTCTGAGATCAAGGCGCTGGCAGTTTCTGTGTCTGGTGAGGGCCCAGTCTCTGCTTACTAGGTGGTGTCTTGAATGCTGCTTCCTCTGGAGGGTACAAACACCATGTCCTCATATGACAGAAGGGATGGAAGGGCAAAAAGGGAACTAGGGTGCCCCTTCCAACTTCTTTTACAAGACCACTAATTCATTCATGAGTGTGCAGCCCTCATGACTTAATCAATCTCAAAAGGCCCTTCCTCTTAACACATCACCTTGGGCTTTTAATTTCAACATATGAGGCAGGGCGCAGTGGCTCACACCTGTAATCCCAGCACTTTGGGAGGTTGAGGCGGGGAGATCACCTGAGGTCAGGAGTTCGGGACCAGCCTGACCAACATGGAGAAACCCCATCTCTACTAAAAATACAAAAAATTAGCTGGGTGTGGTGGCACAAGCTTGTAATCCCAGCTACTCGGGAGGCTGAGGCAGGAGAATCGCTTGAACCTGGGTGGCAGAGGTTATGGTGAGCCAAGATCATGCCATTGCACTCTAGCCTGGGCAACAAGAGTGAAACTGTCTCAAAAAAAAAATTTTTTTTCAACATATGAATTTTGGAGGGACACATAAAAAATTAGGTACCATTATTATCCTCATTTAACAGAGGAAAAAACTGAGCCTCCGAGAAGCTAAATAATTTGCCCAAGGTCACACAGCTAACAAATGGGATTGAGGGACAGGATTTGAATTCAGTTATGTGAAACCCCAAAAGTTGAGTTCTTTGTAATGCCTCACACTGTTTAACCCACAAGAGAGGTGGGTGAGTCAACTGAACAGCAGTGGCTGGTGGTGGCATAGGACAATAAGCAGAACTGAATAGCGTGTGCATAGCTCTGATGAGGGGGACAAGTCACACTTTGAACTCACATAAGTCAGTTATCTCATTTCTGTCCCCAACAATGCACTGAGTCCTGCCCTTGCCTCCAGGATTGTCCCTCACCTTGACTGGAAACAGTCTTGCTGCTGACCACAGGTCCTGAGCCCCAAATGCAGCAACGCTTCCAGCAACTTCACAGCTACTTGCTGCCTCAGGGCAGGAGAGTGTGGACAGTTTCATGTACCTCCTTCCCACCTCCAGAGAAATACCTTGAAACAGTGGTCCCAACATTTTTGGCATCGGGGGCTGTTTTCATGGAAGACAACTTTTCCATGAACTAGGGTTAGGAGGGATGGTTTCAGGATGACTCAAGCGCATTGTAGTTACTGTGCACTTTATTTCTATTATTATTTTGTTGTAACATATAATGAAATAATGCTACAACTTGCCATAACGTAGAATCAGTGCGAGCCCTGAGTTTGTTTTCCTGCAAATGGATGGTCCCATCTGGGGGTGATGAGAGGCAGTGACAGATCACGAGGCATTAGATTCTCATGAAGAACATGCAACCTAGATCCCTCACGTGTGCAGTTTACAGTACGGTTCATGCTCCTATGACAATGTAATGCCACCGCTGATCTGACAGAAGGTGGAGCTCAGGTGGTAATGGGAGCAATGCAGAGCGGCTGTAAATACAGATGACGCTTCACTGGCCCATCTGCTGCTCACCTCCTGCTGTGAGACCTGGTTCCTAATAGGCCAGGGAGCCATAATGGTCCATGGCCCAGGGATTGGAGACTTATGCCTTAAAACATTTATTCTGCTGATATTCATTCAATAGTATCATCCTGAACAAAAGACAGCACAGAGTTGGGCCAACAGTTACTTACTTACCTGACAGGCAGTTGTGAAGTATCAATTATGTGCCAGGCATTGTGCTAGGTGCTATCACAGCAGTGACCTTAAAGTCTGGCAAATAGATACAGATATTCAAAAACTGGTCATTTCAATCTGATATTAAGATATCTGGGAGCCTACAAGGGGTTGAGAGTTGGCAATCAGAGCTGTGTTCCTTGCCTCTTAAGCCTTGACCCCTGAATGGATATGGTGGTGATGGGTCCTCTCTGCAGAATTACAGCAGGCCCATAGAGCACAGTGTGCAGATGCAAAAGCGCTCCCAATGCACTGTGAGAGCATCTACCAATGAAAGGTACAGCCATAGCTGTTATGGAGAGGGCAAAGTTGCCGTGGGCAAGAGTGTCCTGAGAAAGAAAGATGAAATCTTGGATCTGGGACTACAAAAACAGATGTGGCCAGGCATGGTGACTCACACTTGCAATCCCAGCACTTTGGGAGGCCGAGATGGGAGGACTGCTTGAGACCAGGAGTTTAAGACCAGCCTGAGAAACACAGTGAGACTCAGTCTCTACAAAAAACAAAAATAAATTTAAAAATTAGCCTGGTATGGTGGTGCATGTCTGCAGTCCCAGCTACTTGGGAAGCTGAGGTGGGAGGATCACTTGAGCCTAGAAGTTTGAGCTTGCTTTGAGCTGTGATCGCACTACTGCACTTCAGCCTAGGGTAACAGAGCAAGACCCTGCCTCTAAAAAAAAAAGGATGTAATTTGGTTAAATGAAGGAAGGATTCAATTAAAAAATGATTATTCCAGGTGTCAGATATTTAAATCTTACTGTAAACGCATGCCTTCAGCTTGGCTTGAATTTCTATTGGTTTGCTTTTATGTTTTTTTCCCTCACCTTGTACATTTTGAAGGCGAGGTAGGGTGGGAATATGGACTATAGAAAAAAGAAGAATGAATGAGTGCTCTATCCAATAGAACTTTCTTCAATGATTGAAGATTCTATTCTGTGCTGTCCAATACAGTAGCCACTAGCCACATATGGGCAACTGAAGCATGGTCAGTGGAACTGAGGAACTGAATTTTAAACTTCATTGGAAATGTGGTTAGTAGCTATTGTATTGGAAAGCGCTATGTGTTCTAACCACTTAGCAATATGCCATACACATCCTAGTAAATGTGCAATTAAATATGAATGCTTCTTTTAACCTAGTTATGGGGGACACTTATTTGGGTGTGCATGGGCTTGTCCAATCAAGGATTGGAGCACCAAGGTTCCTAAAAACAACTCTGCAAGGGCTTATTCTTAATTTGCACAGTACCTTCAGGCACATTATCTCACTTAGTCCCATAACAACTTTGAAGTGGGTAGAGCAGAGATTATCACCTCCATGAACCCCAGTGAGTTGAGGTGATGATGGCAAGGCCTTATAGCAAATGAGGGTGGAGACTAGAAGCCAGATGTTCTCCTCCTGGTTAGAAAACGCTTTCCAGCCAGGCATGGTGGCTAACGCCTGTAATCCCAACGCTTTGGGAGGCGGAGGCGGGTGGATCATCTGAGGTCAGGAGTTCGAGACCAGCCTGACCAACATGGTGAAACCCTGTCTCTACTAAAAATTTATACAAAATTAGTCGGGCATAGTGGCGCATGCCTGTAATCCCAGCTACTCAGGCTAAGGCAGAAGAATTGCTTGAACCCAGGAGGCAGAGGTTGCAGTGAGCCGAGATAGCACCATCGCACTCCAGCCTGAGCAACAGAGCAAAACTCCGTCTCAAAAAAGAAAAAAAAAGAGAGAGAGAGAGAAAAAAAAAGAAAAGAAAAGAAAAAGAAAGAAAACTCTTTCCAGGGGAACAGTGAAGGGAGAATGGTCTCCTGCTACCCATGCCTGCTACTCATATCCTGGGTCTCAAGGATGAAGAGGGGTACCATGCTTCACACGCTTTTTTTTTACTTGAGTGTGGTTAATGGGCCATAGGCTATTAATGGGAACCTTATCGTATTCCCTTCCTGCTACCTGAATTTAGGCAGTAAAGATGTTTTTGAAAATTTCATTCATATATTCAAAATTATGTATTGAGTACCAGTCATGTCATAGTCACTGTTCTAGGTCTGGGGACACAGCTGTGAACAAAACAAAGATCCCTCCCTTATGGAGGTAACCCTTCTGGTGGAGATAGACTGATAATAAATACATTGTGTATATATAGGATTTTTGTAACATTTCAAAAATATTTTAAATATGCCGTGGTCTCTCATGTCTTTTATGGCACACATGCACCCTGTCCAATGTATCTTTTGTGTAAATCTGGACTTACACTTCAAGCAAACTGCCTAGCTTGCTGAAAGGTGGAGACACCTTTCGATTCAGTCTTTTAATAAGTGTTGAGTGCCACCTATGTGCAGAGCAAGATATTGGGGACTTTGGAGAGATCCAGAAGAGTGAGAAGACAGTATCCTACCTTAGGGGATTCCCAGTCAAATGAGGGAGGCAGCCCCATGCCTTGGGAGCTCCCAAGCTATAGAAGGAGCTAACAGTCCAGTCTGGAAAGGCAAACAACTTCAGGACCCGCTTCTAAACCGGAATCCCAAGTATACCCAAAATGAATCCAGCCTTGACTGTGTGGAGTTGGGTAAACCACCTGCCTCTTATCATGATGGGGAACTAGAATGAGGACAGCTCCAGGGAACAAGAAAGGGGACACCATAGGAGCTGTCGCATGTCCCAACAGTGGGGAGGAGCTGAGGGGCAACCCTTGCTGGATTAGTGTTATCCCGGGAAGGCTTCTGGATGCGATGGGATTTGAGGTGCTGCTGCAAGAATGAATTGCTCACGGAAAGGTGGGGTGGGGGCATTCCAGGTAGAGGGTGCCTCCTGGGGGATGCAGGGAACATGAGGGTGCTGGGCAATTAAGCCTTGGGCACAAGCCTAGGCAGTCACCCCCAATTCAGAGCCAGTTGAAAATGCAGAGGAGAGAGGAAGGCCAGTGTGTGGGTGTCTTGACCAAACCCTTGAAGCTGGCCAGTGGCAAGGGCAAGGACCAGGGTCAGGGTCAGAGGTAGAGGGCGTGAGTGAAGGCGACCCAGACTGAGTCCTTCCCTAAGCGCCTAGGTTTCCTGACAGCTGTTAAGGAAGCAAGGTGAGAAAGGGTTAAGTGTGCCCCTCCACCGCCCCAAATGCTTCCTGTGTTTGAAATCCTTCAGGTCTCTGCAAACCTTCTGGCCCCCGGCCAGACGGGCATTGTCCGGGGAGCGGTTGTGGGTTCTCAGAGAGGCTGCGCAGCCTTTGTTGTGGGGCCACCTCAGGGTTCCCTCTCGCGCTCTGGCTGGGGCTGCAGAGTGCGTGCCTGGAGGGGGGCGGTGCGGGAGGCTCGCTCCCTCTCCCTCTTCCTGCCCCCCCTCTAGCCCTCCCGATGACCACATGACCAAGTGGGCTCGCGGCCAAGCCACAAGCTACAAAATGAAGCCCCTGGAGTGAGCGGGGAGCATTCTCGCTGGCAGCCGGGGTCAGGGGCAGTTGCAGCCGCGGCTGAGCAACCAGCTGCTAGCAAAGAGCTCGCCGCTGCCGCTCCCGGAGCCGCGGAGGCCAGCTTCGCGGCGCTGCCCCGCGGCGGGAGAGGAGGCTGCAGAAGAGCGGAGGCGGCCAGCGGGAGCGGCGGGGCTCAGCGCGCACACTCAGCGGCCCGGGAGCCTCCCGAGCTCCGCGCCCGCACGCGCCAGCCGCGGCTTGCGCCTTTCTTGGCCTCCTGGCGCCCGACCTCTCCTCCCCCGCGCCTGCTCGCCGGGGCCGCGGCGGCCCGAGGAGCAGCATGAATCTGCGGCTCTGCGTGCAGGCGCTCCTGCTGCTCTGGCTCTCCTTGACCGCCGTGTGTGGAGGTGAGTGCGCGCCCTCCCGCTCGCCCGGGCTGCAGCCGGCGCGCTCCTTTCCCTCCGCCCTCCTCGCACTCTCCCCGCCTCCCGGGGAGCCCGGCGCGAGCCGTGCAGTAGCAGCCACGCGCCGGCCAGCGCCAGGCAGCAGATTGACAGGGCGCCCCGGGCCATGGGGCGGCTGGCCGCAAGAACCGCTTCTTCTGCGGGGCTCAACTTGGCCTCTGGCATCATCTGCCCGTCACCTTGACCCTCCTAACTGTCGCTCGCAGTCCCAGGAGCGCAGGACCACAGGTGTGCGCCGCGTGCCCCATGCCCTGCACCCCGCGTGGTGAGGGTGGAGGCCGGGGACATGCCCGCTCCCTCGTGGATCGATGGAAGGAACTGACCAGAATCGGGTGGGCTGGGCTCCCATGTTGAACGTCTTCTGGTCCCTGAAGGCTGGGAGCCTCCCGCCGGTCCAGGGGCGCGGGAAACCGGGGATGATGTGCCAACATGCAGACGTGACACTTGTTGCATAGGCAGGAGTGCGCGGAGGGGGTGGCGGCATGGAGCCCAGCTGTTGCTCCTTTTGGCCTGCATGTGTGAGCAGAGGCAGCCTCCCTAAGGCAGGGCCGGGCCCAGCCGGGCTGGGCTGGTCTTCTCCTCCCTAACCCCAAGGTCCTGGCTGGCCTCCTCCCCTGCACAGGATGCCCTCCCCATTGCCTCCATCCCACCCCCAGATACTTGGTTCTCTTACATCCTGGCTCCAGCCTTTCTTTCTGTCCCAGGCATGGGCATGCTTCACCTTAGTCTCCCTGTCGCTAAGCACCAAAGGAGGAAGCACAGCACCTGACCCAACCCCTCCCTGCAGTTCAGGAAAGGGGAGTCCTTTTGCCCTCACCTGCCAGTACTTGGCACTAGTGCCCACGTCCGCCCCTAGCCTGGTCCCCACCCACGCCCCAGCAGCCCCATCCCGGGCTGCCTGTCCTCTGCGTGTCAATGTCTCCTGGGGCTGCCAGCTCCCACCTCCAGCTGCCACAGTCCTATGATCTGGCTGTCATTGCTGCCTGCCTGGCACCACACAAGGGGAAGGCCAAGACCAGGTGGACTAACGCCAGGACCATGGCTGGAGTCACAGGGAGGTGGGAGCAGAAAGAAGGAGAAGGCAGAGCAACGAGTTTCCTAGGGCAAGGGCACAGGGCCCTACGTGGTTCCAAACCCTCCAGAACAGGAGGGTGGCATGCAGCCCAGGAGCCTCTGAGGGGTCCAGCCAGCTCTGCCTGACTCTCATCGCAGGCCACCTCCTTTCTCTGCTCTTGCTTTTTGGCCCTGTTGTGGCCCTGGGAATACTGCCTGACTTCTCAGAAAGGCGTGGTGGTTGGGGCTGGCACTTCCTGCCTCCAGGTAGCTGGCCAGTGATCTCTCTCTTCAAGACCTGAGCATGAAGTCAGCCACCACCACAGTAAGAAGTGGGCAGGTTTTTTCCACAGAAACTCCTATCAGGCAGGTAACAGAGGGAGCAAAAGATACTAATGTAAGATACAAATGTAAGATACAAATGATACACCATACCAGCCTGTCCTCAGGGAGCCTACCATCTGGTGTCATTAACAAGGCATGATACTTGTACAATACCACAGGCAAATAGTCCAGCGTGGTGCCTTCAGGGAAGAAAAAGACTGGGTGCAGAGAGAGTGTTCCAGAGGAAGGTGGGGCTTCTGGATCTGCACACCTGGTGCTCCCCACACAGGCTGTGGGGAGACCCCTAGCCAATAGACAACCATTCAGACCCTCCTGGGGCCCAGCCATTGGGACAGTACTAGCAAAGGGGAGACAGCTGGTTTCAAGGGAAGGGAAGTTGGCCAGGATGCCTGAACACGGTGTGGCTGGTCCAGAGCCTGCCACTTCGTGCTTTAATTCCCCCGTCTTCATTAGGTAATCTGTCTACTCTGATTTGGGTAAATTCGTTGCCCTCACATTTTGCTCAAGCCTCATGTTGGAAACTTTCAGGGCTCTCACTGACTTCTCTACTCCCTGACTTCTCCTGGAGCCAAGAAGGGGCACGTCCCTGGAGGTGACCACCAGCCAAGGGTCCAGGTACACATGTCCTGCTCCTGCTGGCTCCTGTCCTGGGTTAGAAGTAGGAATCCCAGAACCACTTTGTCCTTGGCCCAGACTGACATGCTGTCCCCGGCCAGAGTCCCCAGTCAAAGTTCCAGCCTGAAAACCATACTTCCTCCTCTCCACAGTCTGTCCTGACTTGGAATGTCCGCCCCTGACCCCTCTCCACACCACCTCTCATCACCCCGATACCACCGTGTACACTCCTCCACTGCCTCCTGACCTCGGATACACTTTGCTCTTGTGAGTCTGAGAAGTCCTGGGCCAGGGCCAAGTGTCCCTCAGTCTCTGAGTACCTCTCTTTTTCCCCTTCTCCTCCCCCTCTGCAGGCCCAGCTCAAAGCCTGCAGTCACAGTGGGAGTGTGAGGGGAGCCTACTGTACCTCTCCTGCTCAGGGAAGGACATCTCCACTCCATCCCCAGTCCTTAGCACTAAGCACCCGTGTAACCTGAGCCAGGCCTCTCCACGCAAAGAACTAAGGCAAGGGAAGCAGAGGGCCGCCAGACAGAGCATGATGTATCCCAGGGCAGCAAAGCTGGCACTGGAGACAGCACAGGGCCCTGGAGAAGGCGACTAGGATGGGGGGCTGGGCAGACAAAGAGACACATGCAGGACCACAGGGCAGTGGAGGGGCATTGCCAGCGGGGTCCCCAACGGAGGACACATTTGGGCTTTTAAAGTCATCACAAGACAGGCCAGACTGAGAGGAAAAACAGGTGCGTCATTCCTGATGAGGCTGGCATGTTCCTGAAAAGTCGCACGTACCTCTTTGTGCGTTGGCAGGGTTGGAGTTCAGATTGCATGAAAGTCAAATCCTGTCCTCCCCCGACTGCGGTTCTCAACATAGAGATGCTATAGCTTCATGGCTGATGGCGCTTCAGCAGGCAATGGCTCCAATCTCTCTAGGCTCAAGATTGTTTGGGGGATTGCTCCAGCCTCCTTTTACGTAGCAAATGAGCTAGAAGAAAATATTTAAGTGCATTAGGGCTGGCCTCCATTTCTAAAGGGGAATTCTTTTGTACAGTCAAGACCTCTGCAGTGATGAGAATCAACAGCCTCTAATTTGTTCCTTTGGACAGGATAAAGCCAGGGTTTCAGGTGTCAGCTTATCTGATGGTGAGCCAGACTCAGAATCAAAAGTAGGAAACAGGTGGGTGATGGGCTCAGAGTGTGGGAGGAGCCAGCAGAGCTTGGTGATGCTGAGGACAATGAGTCCCCCACCCAATGGGAGGGATGCAAGAGGCCCGGGGCTGGTCTCCAGAGCCTGGCTGGGGGCTCAGTCAGCTCAGAGCGGTTCTCTGCAGACCTAGAGTCTAGACATCTTCCTGGCCAGAGTCAGAACCACCACCAACCCTGCTCCTCATCCTGACATACGGCCTCTAGCCCTCCCTTTCTGACTGCCACAGACTTACAATCTTGGGTGCTGAGCACATGGAGATGACGCCCTCCCCCTCCTGGCACGGTGCTTCTCTTCTCCATGTCTGCCACCACCCTGAGCTACAATGGCCTGTGCCACTGCCCCATCCCTTCTGCACCCCCAGCAGTTCAAGGTGCAGAGGTGAGAGCCAAGAGTTGACTTGGTTCACTTCACAAGGCCCCTAGGTCCTTCCCCTGCGTTATCAGCATCATTCAGATCCATCCTCAGTGATCACGGTGAGCCTTGTGGGGACCCCAGAACTCAAGGCAGAGGCTGAAGCAGCTGTGGTGGGGAGCTTAGTGAAGGTCTTTCCCTCCTCCCCCTCTCCAGCCCCAGCCCCCTCACAGATGGCGCCAAGAGGGTAGCTCTGTGATAGTCAGACAGAAGCAGCCCACTTGTTCCATCCATACTTACTGCTCCAAAGTGCTAAGATAATTTTTCTTTTAATTCTCATAGGTTATGAATTTAAGGAACAAGTTGGCATGGAATTGTGGCTAGCTAACCAAATGACCCAACTCAACAGCGGGGTCCTCATGGACCTGGCGATTTTTCTTGGGGAAAGAGGGAAGGAGGGTGCAGGCTTGGAGAATATGTGTTTATGTATGTATTTGTGGAGGGGGTGGATATGTCTGGGTGTGAGTGGGGAGAACTGCAGGCCCAGAAGCCTGGGGGAAGAGAGCCCTAAGGCCAAACCCGCCCACTTTTGGCCCAAGAGGAGCCTAAACACTTGGAAATTGTGTGCAAGTGGAGGAAGACTCACAAGAGCCAAGGAGCCAAGGAAGGAACAGTGTGGGGATGTTGGAGGCAGAGGCAGAGGGGAAGGGGGAACTGCCAGCGGTATCACTGGGGTGTGAGCAGCCAATGGGAGGCTCTGTGGAAACTGTGAGCAAGTGGTGGGAATTCCTGGGTAGATGGCAATGGGGCTCAAGGGACAGGAATCTAGATGCAGGCAAATCAGATGGTGTGCAGGGGGAGAGAGACTGTTACTCATTATCTCTGGCCTCAGATGCTGTATCTGCACAGGCCCGTACTGGGCATTGCACAAGTACCCTGCCTGGCTGCCTCTTCCCCGGCACCATTTCATCTCCGCACACAGCCTGCTGTCACCAACCAGGCTTGTCTTGGGGGTGGCAGCTCAGCTTCCCTGCATGGACTGTAGGCTTCGTGAGAGTCGGCCTGCATGACTTTTCCCTTACTGCACCCAAGGATACCCTGCCCCACTTGGATTCCATTATCAGGGCTCAGTCTGGTGTCAGGAGGCTTCTACTCTAAGCCTCCTGACAGATGTGGACAGATGTAAAGAGGAGCCCCATAGTGCAGAATAGAAGCCAGTTGAGATTGAAATGGAAGGAATTTACATGAGACACAGGATGCAGGGTGTGATCCAGGAATTTCAGGAGGTAGGGCATTGGTGGGGAGGTACCAACTTGCAGCAGCCCACCCCGCTCCTGGTGCACAGACATGCTGCTGAAGGTGACCATTCTCTCATTTATTCATTCTCAAATATTCGTGCAGTATTTATTGGTCTCTAAATCTGGTTTCAGGTTTCTAAATCTGGTGACAGTATGAGGCAGGCTGAGTCGGAGACCCCTCCCTCTTAACCCGCCTGGCCCAGCCCCATCCACTGGGAGGACTTGGTGCCCTAGAGAGGCCTAACCACCGATGAGACACCCAGGGGCGAGATATGAGCTCCCTAGTACTCAAAAGTGGGTCATCCTGCGTATCAAAGGATGTAGGAGTAAAATGACGTGATGTTCGGGATTTGCTTTAAAATACTGCAGTCAAGGAAAATAGAAAAGGGATAACTAAAGCATATGTGACTCCATCTGGATAACTGTTGAATCTGGGTGATGGGTACATGGTGGTGGGAGGGTCATTGTAATGTCATATGTCTAAAATGTTTGAAGTGTACCAGTCGCAGGGGTGCCATGGTGATTACTGCCTCCTGCCACCCAGCCAAGTACAGGCATGATGCCCCAAAGTGCACACCCCCAATGATGTTCCAAAGAACCCACTTGTGCCTGTCGGCAACATGATATAACTGTCAAAAGGACAGAAAATCAGCTGCATCAATGGCAAGATGTGAGTAGTAGGTTCCGTTTGTGCCAGGACAGTGCAGAAATGGCAAATTTTCCCTCAATATGAACAACAGAAACAAAGAAAATCTATGAGAAGTGCCGCCACATGGAGAGACCACCCCTCCCGTGGGCCTGTGGTCTGCGGCCCCTGCTCGTTTCCAACAACCTTCCTCACTAACAGGCTTTCTCCTTCCTGCAGGGCCCCTGATGCAGCTTCCCTATGGGAATGGGCTAGAAGAGGGCAATGTCCGCCACCTGGTGCAGCCCAGAGGGACGAGGAACGGGCCAGGGCCCTGGCAGGGAGGTCGAAGAAAATTCCGCCGCCAGCGGCCCCGCCTCTCCCATAAGGGACCCATGCCTTTCTGAAGCAGGTACTTGAGCCTCTGCTCAGTGGACAGCGCTAAAGCTGAGGGAGAGGGACAGCCTAGAAGCCGGGTGACCCTGCAGCTCAGCACTGGCCAGACACATCCATCAAGCAGTCCTGGCGCCACACGCACGGGGACTTAGAGTTGGCAAGAGAGCTTATGGGGCAGCTGTCTAGCGCCTTTATTTTACAGACGATCTCCTCGTCTGAGGCCCAGAGAGGGGCTTGACACTTGGGGCCAGTCTTCCTTCCACCCTGCTGTCTGGGGTTGGGGAGGCTGGCCTGCTTAGAGATTTCTAGACATTCTGGTGGACCTTAATGGCTGGGGAGGGGTGCCCAGGGCAAACCTACAGATGTCCAGTGTAGATTGTCACCAGAGTTGGGGAAGGAGGCAGAGAGCTCTAGGGGCTCTCAGGCAGAGAACAAGAGGACAGCTGTGGCTGTGGTTGCCTGGAGCTGTGAGAAGGAGGGAAGAACCAAGGCGGCAGCAGAGAGAGGAGAGCTGAATTCTGTCCCTCACTTGGTCTGCTGGCTGTCCCACTGCAATGGGGACAGGCAGGCACCAACTCAGGGGCCTTGGGCTTGAGGTTTGGGCTGAGTGGAGTTGGGGGAAGAGAGAGAAAGGGGTCTCCTCTCCTTTCCTGGGGAGTTCCTTTGGTCTAGGATATGTCCATGACTTCTCTGTTGTCATTTTTTGTCTCCTTAGGACTGAAGGGGCCCCCAAGTGCCCACCCCCTGTGGTTCTGTCTCCTCCATAGATTGGTCTGCTTCTCTGGAGGCCTCACGTCCATTCAGCTCTCACCTCACACCTGCTGTAGCCACCGATGGGCCCGGCTCTTCTCACCTGCCTGCTTCCCCCAGTGGCGTGTTCCTGGCTGTAGTTTGGATGATTCCCGTTCTCTCACAAGGATCCGTCCAGTCCATCTTCCTGGCCCCTCCCTGGACTGACTTTGGAGACCCAGCCCCGGAAAGCCTCCCTTCTTCTCCAGGTCCCCACTGCTCTAGTCCCTGCCTGTCTCATCTAACGCCCCAACCCTTCACTTGGGCCTTCCTTCCTCATGTCTGCCCTGGGCCCGGGGTGGAAATGCTCCCTTCTGCGGGCTCCAGCAGATCCCTTGTTTTCCTGTCAGTTGGACCCCTCACCTGGCTTCCAGGGAGGAATGCAGAGAAAAGCAAGGGGAGACTCTAGTTAAGAGGTGCTGGCTGCGGGGATCCAGACAGGGAACACTGGGGGCACAGAAGTGTGGCGGGGGGAGCTCTGGTGAAGTGGGTGGAGCATCGGTGTTTACTCAGTTAAGGAAGAGGTAAAGGAGAGGGGCCTGTGAAGTCCTTTGTCACTTCTCTTGCCTTACTGTGCCTCCCAATACTCCCTTCTTCCTGCCCCCACACCCCATCCCCAGCTAGCCCAAGCTCTAAGTCAGGAGGGGAGGGTGCTGGGTCTGACATGGCTCTATACCCTCCCAGGAGTAAAAGCCAAGCAAGAGGTTGTTTTTGCCAAGAATCACAGAATATTAGAACTGAAAGGACCCTTGGAGATCCACTTAGCCTTCTTAGGCAAACGCCTGCAAAAACAGAAGCCTGGAGAGGGGAGTGACCTGCTCGGAGTCATTGCAGAGCCGGAACGGGGACCAGGTCTCCCATCTCCTACTTTATGATGTTCTCTTCCCTCTTGATGATGTCTTTTCAAAGCAAATGAAGTGCCTTTTCCCGAGGCTGGGGCTGGGGGTGGCTGGGAGGGGAAGGGAAGGGAGAGGCAAGCTGGCTGTGAACTATCCTGTTGTAGGACCGGAGCTGCTCCCACCTCCCTGACTTACCCCTGCTGCACCATTCCCCCAGCTGGGCTGGAAGGTTCCATAACTGGTCAGCTGCCCCCATTCTGGCAGTATTCCCAGACCCGGGGTACTCTAATAGGGGCAGCTTAGGAACTGAGACTACCGTTCAATGCCAGTGGTGCTGGTTTTCAGGAGCATGAGGTAGCCTTCAATCCTTGGACTCCATGGCCTTCCCTTCGTGCTGACTGGACCTTCCTTCCAGGGCTTTTCCTTTGGGGGAGGTGGAGAGGGGAGAAGAAGGAAGGGAAGGGCAGAAGGAAGGAGGGACAGGAGGAAGAAAAGAAAGCAAAGGAAGGGAAGGAAGGAAAGAAGGATGGGAGGAAGTGCAGCAGGAATAGCACCCTCTCCCCGGGAGGCCCCAGCTTCCATGAGGGGCCATCACCAGCCATTCCTTGGAGGGAGCTTTCTCACCTATTGCTTGAGCAGGCTTCCCAGGAGGGAGAAAGGGAAGACAAGAGCCTGATGCCCAACTTTGTGTGTGTGGGGACGGGGGAGTCAGGGCCCCCCAAGTCCCACAATAACCCCAATGTTTGCCTATCCGCCCCCCCCCCCACAAGCCTTCCTTTACCTCTGCTGCTGCTA
Source organism: Mandrillus leucophaeus (assembly GCF_000951045.1). NCBI lineage: Eukaryota > Metazoa > Chordata > Mammalia > Primates > Cercopithecidae > Mandrillus > Mandrillus leucophaeus. The sequence goes on from NW_012103576.1 coordinate 3,684,556, forward strand.
ATGCTGCTGCTGCTTAAAGGCTCATGCTTGGAGTGGGGACTGGTCGATGCCCAGAAAGTCTCATCTGCCACTGACGCCCCCATCAGGGATTGGGCCTTCTTTCCCCCCTTCCTTTCTGTGTCTCCTGCCTCATCGGCCTGCCATGACCTGCAGCCAAGCCCAGCCCCGTGGGGAAGGGGAGAAAGTGGGGAACGGCTGAGAAAGCTGGGAGATAGGGAACAGAGGAGGGTAGTGGGTGGGCTGGGGGGGCTGCCTTATTTAAAGTGGTTGTTTATGATTCTTATACTAATTTATGCAAAGATATTAAGGCCCTGTTCATTAAAAAATTGTCCCCTTCCCCTGTGTTCAATGTGTTTGTAAAGATTGTTCTGTGTAAATATGTCTTTAAAATAAACAGTTAAAAGCTGACAGTTCGCCCTTACTCTTGGAGGTCATGTTCAGGAGGGGCGTTCCTTTCCCCTGGGGGCCATGATTGTCCCCATGCCCACATATTGCACGTGCAGGGAGGTAAGTGCCTGCATCCCAAATCGGTTCTAGGTCAACTGGCCTCAAACCGATTTGCCACGAGCTCACAAAATGAATCCCTATGCTTAATGACCAGGTCACATAAAATCCAGCCCTTATAGGTTTTCTGGCATCTGTTTGGGTGTCCTCATTTTTTTGGCAGTGTCATTTAAAGTATTTTTCAAAAGCAATTTATTTAAGAACATGCTGATTAAATGCAGGATCGCTACTAAAAATTGTTTTGTATCCTTGGTGGGTGTCTTCTGCTATTTTATCTACTTTTGAACACTTTCAGGACTTTTTAGCCAGTTTGCCTTTCTTGAAAAATGTTATGTTTTCAGTAATAAATACATTTGATAATGACTGTTTGTATCATTTTATGTTTCACAAAGTAGAGTTGCTTGATAAATGAGATAGCCTGAATAATAAAATGCAAAGAGTTGAATATAATTCTGCCCCATCTGTCTCACTTCATGCTTGTTGTCAAAATGCCAATATCTTGCATAACAGAAGGGAACATTGGGTACATGCTAATTTGGTTAATAAACCCATTAGGTGCACACATGCATACACATTACAAAGCAAAACTCAGTGAGAAGCAGAGAGGAGGGATCGAAATGGGTTCATTTGATAAATCTCATGGGAAATCCTATAGATTTGACAAATATTTAGTGCTAGAAATATACAATTTTAAAGAAAGGGTCTTCAAACAAACTCCCTAAAAAGTCATAAAAATGTTCAATAGGAGAGAAAATAGAAAAAGTCACCCCCAAGCATACAAAACAATCTCATTATTGACAAAATGCTGCAAGTTGTGATAGTGATTTAAAAATGCAGTGTTACAGCTGGGTGCAGTGGCTCACACCTGTAATCCCAGCACTTTGGGAGGCCGAGGCGGGCAGATCACTTGAGGTTAGGAGTTTGAGACCAGCCTGGCCAACATGTGAAACTCCGTCTCTACTAAAAATACAAAGATTAGCTGGGTATGGTGGCGGGCGCCTGTAATCCCAGCTACTCGGGAGGCTGAGGCCAGAGAATCGCTTAAACACAGGAGGCAGAGGTTGCAATGAGCTGAGATCACGCCACTGTACTCCAGCCTGGGTGACAGAGCCAGACTCCATCTGAAAAAAAAAAAAAAAATGATGTTACGTTGGAAGTGCCTCTTGGGAAAACTGGTGCAAAATGCCTTATTTAAAAATTACTAGTTTGACTTTTAGGCAAACAGGTCATCAGAGGAACTGGTTTTAGGCAGAGGTTTCAGGTGGACTGACTTTATGCTGATTAGTCTGTAACCTCCCTAATCATCCCCAAAGTTCTAAATTCACGTGAAAGCAAGGAGAAGCGGGTGGAGCATAGGGCAGGACAACTTAATACCGACCCATAAGTGTACAGTGAATTAGATAAGTGAGTCTAGAATCCGGTCTTCAAATTCCACAAGGCAAACTCTTTCTACAGTACTACAGAAGTACTACAGAAGGTCCCCTAACTAGAAAGAAGAATTAGATACAAATTTTGATATTTGATATTCTTTTTTTTTTTTTTTTTCCCCCAAGACAGAGTCTCACTCTGTCTCCCAGGCTGGAGGGAAGCCAGTGGCGTGATCTCGGCTCACTGCAACCTCCACCTCCCGGGTTCCAACGATTCTCCTGCCTCACCCTCCCAAGTAGCTGGGATTACACGCACCCGCCACCACGCCTGGCTAATTTTTTGTATATTTATTTATATATATATATTTATTTATTTATTTATTATTTTTTAGTAGAGACAGGGTTTCACCAGGTTAGCCAGGCTAGTCTTGAACTCCTGACCTCAAGTAATCCGCCTGCCTCGGCTTCCCAAAGTGCTGGGATTACAAGCATGAATCACCACGCCGAGCTGTGTTTGATATTCTTAGTAAATACAATACGAATTCGTAGTACAAGATGGCACGGTGTGGACTGGTGGGATCAGGGAAAGCTAATAGAGGCTGAGTGATAAAAACAGGCCCTAGAAGGCACAATAGCATTTGGTTAAGTTGGCGAAAGGATGATGGGCAGTGACGGTGGGGACAAGGAAGGGGGAGCAGCCACCAGGGTCCATGGAACATATGTAGTCCACTGGATACTACTGGGTGGATGCAAGTGTGACCTCCTTGGGGCAGGGGATAAGGAAAATAAAATTGGTGGCTTCTGTAAAGATAATTAGACCTCAAACCAAAAGAAGGCTGGACATATGATATGCGTTGCTACTACCCTTTGGAGATATCTTGACCAAATAAATACAACAGAAGCAGAGTAGGGCATTGTTTTCCAAAATGCAGAGCTTAGGAAAAGAAATAGGAGTTCACTTAACTGATTGTTGCTGGACTGGAGGTCCTGAGCTGAGAGGTTGACGAGTAGGGGCAGAGAACCTGAAAACCAACACTCTTTCAAATCCATCCGGAATTAGGCAGCCTCTGAAATGACAGAGATTAGGGAGGCAAACAGACTCAGACCACACACAGCTTTTCAGGACCCCAGGTGTGGTGTAAAATGAGCCATAACTGCTTAGAAATCTAACATTTCAGACTCTCCCGTAGGCCTGGCTGGCTTGGTACCCCCTGTAGGGGCTGGGCTCCTCTGCATTGAGGGAACCATGAGGCCTGGCCTGAGCAGCCATTCTGAGGTCCTTACAGAATTCAATTCTCCAAGCCTAAAGGTTATTCAACTGAAATGTCTCAATCCAAAGTTTCTTTCTGACCAGAGTGTGCCTGTGCCAGCTAACTGCCAAAGGAGATGGCAGAGATTTACTCAATGTCTTCCTCTCCCGGCTTGAGAAGGGCCGCTGACTTAGCCAGCATTTCTCGGTAACTCTCCAAAGGAAGGCTTCTTCTCTAGGACTCCTTTGAAAATCCAGCTTTTCCTATGTACTGGCCAGTGCTCAGAGAAGGAGCCCAGCAAGGGACACCCCTTGCCGCTGTCTTGGACTTCAGCCAAAGGTCCAAGTCGCATCCAGGACACTTCCTTGAATGTTTCAAATCAGCTGCCAACAGACTTTTTCTGTAAAGAGCCAGATAGTTTTCTTGACTTTTTGAGCCATATGGTCTCTATCCCAACTCAAACCTCTTTGAGTTTGATGCTGCTGCCTACTTTTTAGCACTGTGGTTGGAATTGACTGTGATGATGCAGGTAAAGTTTCTGGCATGTGCAGAAGCAGCCATACACAATATATACACCAGTGGACATGACTGTGTTGAAATAAAATAAAAAAAAAAAAACAAAACCTTATAAAAGCAGGTGGCAGGGCATAGTTTGCCCAGCTCTGTCTCAAATGAAGCATCAGCAAGCCCTTCAACTCAGCCCCTGAACCCTTGCCTGGAGCACAAGGGGAAGACTTACATTCTGCAGCAAAGTGTAGAATTAAGTGATTTAATACACTGGTTATGAGATGGCCTCTGATAATAATCATACTGACAGAGTGACTCCAGTGGAAGGAGAAGTCTGGAGTCAGATAAGGTTCAAATCCTCCACCGCCATATACTCACCTGTGTGACCTTGCAGCAAGGGTCTTGATCTGGATGAGCCCATGTTTCTGCTTTGGGCAGGATGCTGCTGCCCACTTTATAGCACTGTGGTCAGGATTGACTGTGATGACGCAGGAAAAGTGTTTGGCACAGTGCCTGGCCCATGTTACGAGCTCACTAAGTGGGAGCTATTATTATCTCTGCTAAGCCTCATTCTAGCCCTGAGAACTGGACAGGGCAGCCATCATTATCCCCAATTTATAGATGAAAAATGAGGCTCATGGAGGTGAGGTCACTTGTTCAAATTCACAGAGCCACTCATGGGTGAGTAGAGCCTCAAACCTGGGTCTGTCCCCGGCTCAGGTCAGCTGCTGCTATGGTTTGAATGAATCCTTCAAATTCATATTTTGGAAACTTAATCCCTAAATTCATATGTTGGTGGTATTTGGAGGTGGGGCCTTTGGTAGGTAATTAAAATTAAATAAAGTCATCAGGATTGTGCCCCTATGATGGAACTGGGGGCTTTATAAGAAGAGGAAGAGAGACCTGAGCTGGCACGCTCTTGCCCTCTTGCCATGTGATGCCATTTTACCATGTTATGATTTGCAAAAAGGCCCTCACCAGATGCCAGTGCCATGCTCTTGGCCTTCCCAGCCTCCAGAGCTGTGAGCTAAATAAAGTTTTTTTCTTTATAAGTTACCCAGTCTGTGGCTACAGAAAACAAACTATGACAGCTTCCTTGCTCCTGCTAAGGGTCCTCTTTCCCACCATGAGTGTGCCTCAGCCACTGGAATTTTCTAGTCTCCCAGATAACCTACAGGGCCTTCCCAGGGACAGATTTCGTCCTTGGCATTTTTCTTTGTAGAAGCTTAGCTTAGGCAGCAGCCCAGGAGGCCTCTCCAAAGGTGTTAAGTGCTCACCATTAACATCTGATCTGTCTGGAAGTCTGGAGCCAGGCACCTGTTTCAGGACACCTGCTTGGCCGTTGGGGTTCCTTTCTGCACAAGGCCAGGGGCTCAGAAACCTGGGTTCCAGTCCTGAATCTGCTTCTACCCAGGGCTTTCTGGGTAGCTTAGCAAAGTCTTTCCTTGGCCCTTTCTGGGCCTCAGCCTACTCACCTGCCCAGGACACCTGGGTGGGTAGATGTGAAGCACCTGCTTGTGACTAGGGCTTTGTTGGGGTCCCAGCTAATGGTGGGGGGTGATTCAGGCTGCTCTCCAGAGGCAATTCAGGACCTGACCCAGGGACCTGTAGGGATGAGCTCTGGGAGAAGAACTGGGCATATGGCAGGAAAATGGGAACCTAAGCCAATGAGGGAGTCCACTGCTGGGTTACGTGGGTTGCACAAGCTTCCCATAACCCCAATGGCTGCTGGAACCTCCATTCCATACTTCCCCCTTTGCACAAATTAAATGCTTTCTGATCTTCTCTGAGTGTTAAAAAATTGGCACACTGCTGCAGAGCTAGCCAGGTGGTGTGAAACTTGGGGTTCTGAGCTCTGGATCCTAACCCCAGCTTGGCCAGTAACTGGCTGTGTGACTCCAGGCAGGTCTGTTCATCTATTAGGGGTCCTGGTCCTCCCTCATCTATTTTCATAGGATGACAATCTCTGCTTTCCCTACCTTAAACACACAGAATCATAGAAGGGCAGAGCTGACTTGAGTCTGACAGATCATTCAGTACCCTAAGCCCTGTTATTTTTACAAATGAAGAAAGTGGGACTCAGAAAGGGTAAGTGAACTCTTAAAAGAACATAGCTAGATAGTCCTAGGAAGCTCATATAGAGTGCTTCTCATGTGCCAAGCACTGAGGAGCTTCACCTGTCCTGACTTATTCAGTTCCCATCACAATCCCATTTTATAGCTGAGGAAACTGAGGCACTCAGAGGCTAAGCCATTAGTCTAAAGATCTTCTGTGGTATGTGCAAACGAACTGAGAGAAACAAGGTGGCATTGCTTTAAAGGAAGGCAAAGGCACTGCTGAAATGCCAATCATTCCCTCTAGGGCTGCAGTCACCTCTCGTCTGTAGGGGATGGGCTTCGCTTTGGCACCCTCAGTCCCAGGGCAACAGAACTGCTTGTGATTTAGGGGCTGTGGGAGGCCTGCTGGGAAGAGGGTGCCCCTTTTTCCTTCTAGGCAGAGACATCTCTGGCTCCCTGTCCAGCAGGTGTAGGGATAGAGGCTGGTGACTTTGGCATATGTTATGGGGGGTTTCATCCCCCATGTCTCTAGGCTCCTGAACCTTCTGGAAGCCTGGAGTTCCTCTCTCCTTTGGAAATTCCCAACTCCTCAGATGTGAGGGATATGGAAAGATAAGGGAGGATAAACAAAGCAGGGAGAAAAAAGGTCCCAGTGAGGAGTGCAGGGGGATGGAGGAGGGGATCTCACCACACCGCCCCTTCCACCTCCAGCACCGCAGAGACCTTCTGATCTGATTATCCTCTTTCCTCCTTCCCTCTACTCTGGGCTACTCCCCAGCTCAGCTCCACAGCCTGCCCCACCCCCATTCCCACTCCCAAATTGCCTGTCAAGTTTTAGGTCCCAGGCCTTGTGTAAGTTTCAAAAGGAGCTCCCCTTCTCTCAATCTATGCCCAAACTTTTAGAACTCAAGCCTAGAAAGAGCTCTTTGGCCTACCCCTACCCCAAATAATCAGTCTCCCGGACAATCAGCTAAAAAACACCTACCCTTGGCCAGGCACGATGGCTCACACCTGTAATCCCAGCAGTTTGGGAGGCCGAAGTGGGCAGATCATCTGAGGTCAGGAGTTCTAGACTAGCCTGACCAACATGGCAAAAACCCGTCTCTAGTAAAAATACAAAGATTAGCTGGGCATGGTGGTGGGCACCTGTAGTCCCAGCTACTCAGGAGGCTGAGGCGGGTGAATCCCTCGAACCTGGGAGGTGGAGGTTGTGCCACTACACTCCAGCCTGGATGACAGAGCGAGACTCCGTCTCAAACAAACACAACAACAACAACAACAACAAAAACGCCTAATCTGTGCAGGACACCATGCAAGGGACAGTGGAGGAGGAACAGTGGAGAAAGACTCAGTCCTCACCTTTCCTCTGGGAGGCGCCACTGAAAGGAGGTGTGTGGTGAGGGTGTGACAGCCCTCACTAGCTGTTGTAGCCACAGTGCCCTCTGTACCTCTCCCCTGCAACCCCAGGGATGTTCCCCTGGCCTTCAGCCTGTGCACTGGCTTCAGCAGGACCTGCAAGGGAGGGAGCTTCATGCCCATCTTTTAGGAAGCAGAAGCAGGGAAAGCCGCAGCCTAAGTCACCCAAACCCCATTTCCGGTGCTCTTCTAGTTTCCCTAGACTTCCCTTCCCAGGTTTTCCACCTTCCTCCAATTCTCTGGGTCCTCCAACTTCTAGCCAAGGCTTGCCTCCCCCCATAAAGCCTCCCTGGATGCTCTCCTAGCCCTGAAGGTCACCTGCAGGTGAGGCTAGAATTGGAACCCAGACTTCTCCCCGCCACCTCCAAAAGCCCTTGTGCTCGCCAACCGTACACTTCCTCGCCAGACTAGGCATGGCCATAGCCACGATGGAGGTGATGATGCTGACAGTGATAACAAGGGAATATAATGATCATACCTTCCAGCACGGGATGCAGAGACTTAAACATCCTGACTCCTCCAAGTTCCAAGCCTGGGTCAGTCACTTCACCTTTCTGGGCCTCAGCTTTAGCTTTTCTAAAATGGAAGTAAGAATCTCCGGCTCCCTCTCGGGCTTCTAGTGACTGAAGTTTCTGAAGTTAAAATGTTTGGTACGGAAGAGAGTGCTGTGCGTGTAACAGGGGGGAAAAAACCCACCTTTCTTAGCGGGTGCCATGAAGACCACCCTGTTTGCATGTGAAAGTGCTTTTTGATCTGTAAAGGGGCTATGGGAATTCATTTCTCAGCATTCACTGAATGTTTATTGAGGGCCTACTTTGTACCACATTCCTTATAACCTGGAGAGGGAAACAGATGTTATTCAAAAATCAAAACCGAATGTCTAACCAGGAACTGTGGCAAGGACCCCGGAGGCGAAAAACAGGCCTCTAGGAAGTTTATCACTGAGTGCACCATCTGGGGTCAGAGAAAGCTTCCTGGAGGTAAAGTGGGAGCTGACACCTCAGGAGTGAGCAGGGGTTAAGCTGGAGAAAGGAGGTCTCAGCAGAGGGAGCACAGGGCTTGTGTCCAAAGCACCAAGGTGGGAGGAAGCAGATGTGGTTTATTGTTAAACCCATTTCACAGACAACGAAGCAGGCAGGCCCTGAGAGAGTCTGTGACTTGCAGAATGAGAGATTCCGCTGAACTCCTGTGTGCTGGCTGATTTCCTCTGTGGCTCTAGGCTGGGCAAGCAGGATGTACTATGGTCACTAAGGCATCCTCTTCCGATAACTTGCCCAGACTCTATCAAATTCACCAGCTGAATATGAGGCGTTGAGAATTCCCCACCCACAGGAGTGGCTGGCTACATGCATCTGGGTCAGCTTGATGGCCTGACACTTTGGAAACTTCTTATATGTTTCCCTTTCTTTGCGCTCGGCCTCCCTTTTTCCTCCAAGCCTGCTTATTCTTTGGGGGAAACCCAGTGTATCATGAGAGGCTGCCCCCTGCTGGCTCAGTCCTGGAACTGCAGGGACTTCTTGGGGCTTGCGCCAAGTCTAGGCACAGGCCATTATAAGAAAGTTCCCGAGGTCATCTCCTCTTTCCTGTTCGGCAGGAGGTGTGAGAACGAGCAAAGGCCAAAGTGTGTGTAGAGGAGTGGCTGACTGGTGTTAATCAAAGACGACTTTTTTTTAAGGGGGGCAGCTCTAAAATTCCTTCTACTCCAAGATTCTGAGTCTGAACAATTTTGTGGGTGTGCCCCCCTGACCTGAGAGGGTGAGAGGGTGCCTCTACAGGTCATGGGCATACGTGGGCTCCATGCATGTGCTTGTGTGAACACCGAATGGGTATGCATATTTGCTCCGCGCTCTGTAGCATATTATAGTCCGTATGCCTGTTCACTAAGAGAGGGAGAGGAGTTGCCAACCCAGAGGCACCAGGAGTGAAGTCTGCGAGGGCAGAGGGCAGCATCTGGGTCTCCAAGGCCAAGCAAGGCCCCATTTGCATCCTTACAGGACTGTCCTAGGCTGTCTGGCCCTCAAGCTGTCCCAAGGAGCTCTTCCCTCAGTGAACCCCATGTTCCCACCAGTTTTCTCCCTACCAGGTACACCAACCCTGCCCCACCCCCCACAGCTGCTGTGGGAAATCTCATACCTTCTGGTGGCCACAGGCAGATCTGATTCCTGCGTGTGCTCATGGGAGAGGCCTCAAGGAGCAAACCCTCCCTTCACCCTGCCCTTGCCACGGCCCACATCCAGGGCTGCTGTTTTCCTCTATCTGGGCTGGTGCATCCCTACAGCGTGTTTCTGGCCAGCAAACATTCTAGTCAGGTGGTGTCCAGACCTTGCTGGCTATTAAAGATTTTCACTATTGCCCCTGTCCAATTCCCATTCTCCCAGGTGACATGTGCATTTTAACCTGGAGCTTCATGAGGCCACGAGTTAGGGCATTACTCTTGTTCTCAGGCAAGGTTTTTTTTTTAAACATTCCTTTCTCATTGCTCCTCCAAATGGCATGAAAACACTAGCCCACCTTGCTAGTCTCAGCAAGCAAAAGCCCTTGGTGAGGCCATGAGCCATCCGTTAAATACTTGAGCTATTAGGTTGAAAGCAGAAGTGTCAGATCACAGTTGAATGACCCCCTTGGACTTTGCCCAAAAGGAAAGCTTTCTGAGTGAGCTCAGAGGGATGGGAGCTCTGGAGGCTCCAAGTTCAGCTCCAAGTGAGTGCTCACACGCAGGCCGAGCCTTGTCTTTTGCCCATGGGTGGAGCACACCAGCCACACCCGCAGCATTTCTAGGAAATACCCTCTTCTGCTCCCTGGCTTTGGCCTCAACTCCTCCTTGCAGAAGTGCAGACAGTGGAAAGTTGATTTTCATAGGCTACTGTCATGCTGGGCTCCTCCTCCGCCCAGCCCATGACTTGCCCCTTCCCAACTGCTGTCCTCCCCTTATGGCGCCCCTGGGGATTGTGAGGTGGTGTGACAGAAAGGAAGCTTTCATCCCAGTTGTGCCACTTGGTAGGTGAACCACTCTCCCCCTCTTAGCTTTACTTTCCATTATCTATCTCAAGGGGATGGTAACTGTACCCTTTGCTGTTGTCTTTAGACCCAATTGAGACACTGGATCCAAAAGTACTTGGAAAGGAAAACCATTGCTGGAAGCACACAAGTGGTGAGCTCAAAGCTCTGAGGTGCTACCCTCAGCCAGCTGTCTGGTCGGCACAGAATCTTACCCTTGCCAGAGTCCCTTTCTGATTCTCCGTGTGCAGGAAGATTTGTGACCTATAGTCATATAGAATCCCAAGCTTGGCAGGGACCTTTGTTGGGCCATCAAGGGATAATACAAGCTACCATTTCTTGAGCAATTATATGTTATGTACTGTTCTAAGTGCTTTATATATTATACTCATTCCATCCCCACAACAAGCCCATGAGGTAGAAACTCTTATCATTCCCATTTACAGATGAGGAAATCAAGGCTCAGTATGATTAAGTGAATTGCCCAAAGTCACACAGCTGGTAAACTGAGCCAAGATTTGAAGTCTGGCTGTCTGGCTCCAGAATCTGAGCTCTGAATCACTGTGCTCTGTGGGCTCTACACGGCCCTCACTGGGCAGGATTTTTTGCCTCTGCTTGTACATCTCCAGTGATGGGGAACTCATTACTTCCCAACGTAGCCTATTCTAACTTCACATAGCTGTGGCTGCTGGAAACTTCTAGCATGTCTGGCCAAGCCTTTGGTGATTCAGACCACACAAAGATCTGTTTCCTGAAGGCTTAAGCAGGGGATAGGCGAAAAACAGGAGGCTACAGAAAGCAAGCATTCTCCGTGTACCCCTTGACACACAGAGACCCCCTGATCCCATTCCTTTGGGTATGTCAACTCCTTTTCCTCCAATGGAGGTTGACACAGGAAGTAAGATGGTCCCCTCCACCTCAATATACTTTTCAACTGAAGAGAGTTGGTGAGCCCACCTGTTTGCTCCAGTTAGAGCCCAGGACATACGCAGTGACCACTGTGTTAATGAGTGTGCACTAAATACTGAATGAACGAATGAATGAATGGGCATGTGAATGAAGAACAGGATCATAGCCTCCTTTCCTGCCAGCCTCAGTCTGCTGGAAGAGTTGGTTTTGCACTGTGCTTTGAGATCCTGACAAACAGCATTTCCATGGTAACGAGGCATAGACCTGCCAGTCTGCAGGGCCAAATTCTTTCCTGTCACATGGACTGTGAGCTTGCTCCAGAAAAGACCCTAAACTACCGTCAGTGTAAGCAGAGCAGGTCACTGTCAGCTGGGAGACCCTCAGAGTGGGCATTGTTGGGCAGATCTCCCAGCGCCTGTCTCCTCTGGGAACTTCCCGGACTGATCGCCCTTACTGGAGTTTCCATGGTAACAACACTAGGCTAATGGGTTGCCAGGGTGATGGTGTGCTACTGCTAAGATTGCATGGACCGGACCACACAGGGCCACCGAGTTGAAAAGATGCTAATAACACCTTTCTGAGTTTCCATGACAACAACACTCAAGCACCGGGTAGGCTTTGTCCCAAATGCAGATTAGGACCCCGCCCTCCACGCTCTGGGAGAACGCCCTGGGAGGTTGGGCCACTGGAAACTGTCGTAACCTCCTAAGGGAAAGAGATGGCCAGGGTCTGTTCCTCCTCCTCAGCCTCTTCTCTGCCCAGGGCCCCTTGCCATACTGTTCCTCAGGGCATCTGGTGGAAGTAGCCTGGTTTTGGGCAGTTGGAACTGTCAGGGAGGAGTTCTGGGACAGAAAGACAGCTCAGGATGGGTGGTGTGGGAGAAAATGGAGCTTTGGGGTACCTTTGGGATCCAGTGCCTCTCTTGGTGTATCTGCTCCCAGGCCAGGGAACTCATGCACTCTGGGGCTGAGGAAGCGGCCAAGGAGCTCTCTTTCCCTATCAAAGCCAAAAGCATGAGGTGAGAGTTTTCAGACATTTTTTTTTTTTTTTTTATACAGAGTCTCGCTCTCTTGCCCAGGCTGGAGGGCAATGGCATGACCTCAGCTCACTGCAACCTCCGCCTCCCGGGTTCAGGTGATTCTCCTGTCTCAGCCTCCTGAGTAGCTGGGATTACAAGTGCCTGCCACCACACCTGGTTAATTATTATTATTATTATTATTATTTGTATTTTTAATAGAGACGGGGTTTTGCCATGTTGGCCAGGCCTGTCTTGAACTCCTGACCTCAGGTGATCCACCTGACTTGGCATCCCAACGTGTTGGGATTACAGGCATGAGCCACTGTGCCTGACCTCAAACTATTTTTTTAAAGCCTTGGCACATATAAATTCCATCAAAGTAGGCTCAGGGGCCCAGAGCCCCACCCATTCAGTCTCATCCCTCTCCCTACCACAGAGTCCCCTGAGGCACCCAAGCTTCTGTGGAACACGATTTGAAAAACCTCTGGTCTAGGCCACTCCATCTCATAGTCCAGACAGAGACGCTTAGAATCAGAAAGGGCAAGCGCCTTGCCCAAGGCGCCACCGCCAGTCATTAGGACTGCCAGAACTAAAACTCAGTAGTCTCACATTTGTAGGGTTACTCCCAATCCACTAGGATGTTATTGACCTCTAATTTGGGTTCTCTGACTTCCAGAGGACCACTGGAGCTTCTGCCCTTCTACCTATTCATGGAGCTGGGGAGAAGGTTCTGTTGTGGGGGCAGGCACAAATGTTTAGAACAAACCTTCCAGATGTGACATTTTTAAGCACCTACTAAGTGCTAGCCATTATGGTAGGATATGTTTTTCTATGCTGGTTGTCATTTTTGTTTTTGTTTTTTTTTTTTTTTTTGAGACAAAGTCTCACTCTGTTGCCCAGGCTGGGGTGAAATGGCATGATCTCGCTCCAACCTCCACCTCCTATATTCAAGAGATTCTCTTGCGTGCCACCACGCCTGGCTAATTTTTGTATTTTTAGTAGAGATGGGGTTTCACCATGTTGCCCAGGCTGGTCTGGAACTCTTGACCTCAGGTAATCTGCCCACCTCAGCCTCCCAATGTGCTGGGATTATAGGCGTGAGCCACAGCGCGTCATCTTATCTCTTCTTTATAACAAGTTATTGAGACAGGCATGGGTATCTTCAACAGATGAGAAAACAAAAGCTCAAGGGGAGTGAACTGAAGCTTGGGTGTATTAAACATCGAGCATATCTTTAGCAGGGATGTCTCCTTACTGGCTCCAGGAGGGACCACTGGGATGAGGGCTGACCCATGGCCTATCTCCGGTGACACTGGGCTGAGGCAAGTGGATGCATTCAAAGCATTAGAGACACCTTACTGCCTGCTGCACTCCCATCCCCTCACTAAGTCTGCCCCGTCAGGGATGACTGTAGGGTAACTCCAGTCTCCAAGGCCAGGCATGTGTTATTTATTCACAACATGACACAGCTGCTGGCCACAACAGACAGAACATCTTGTGAGTTGGGTTGGGGGTGGGGGGGCAGTGGTTCCTAGTTGCCATGGAAACTTGAGGAGGTGTCAGGAACACCACATCATGTAAACATTCCATAATTATTCATTTGGACTGGGGCGGCAGCCGGCAGTCACTTCCCCAATTACTAAACGCTTGGCCTTGCTGGGCCACAACCAAGGCTGGTGGGCCTGGTGGGTGTGGTTCCTCCTTTGGCTGTCCAGGAACCGCCCAAGCATGTGGGCTGCTGCCAGTGGCTTTCCTGGGACTTCACTGGGGCTCATTGAGCACTGAACTTTCTCCAGTCGCACCCTTCCATCTGGACATCCTTCTCCTGTCTTAGTCTGTTTGTGCTGCTGTAACAACATACCTGAGACTAAGTCACTTATAACTGGAAATTTCTTTCTTACAGTTCTGCAGGCTGGGAAGTCCAAGATCAAGCTGCTTTCAGGTTCAGTTGTCTGTGGAGGGTGGTTCTCTGCACCCAAGATGGCACCTTGTTGCTGCATCCTCTGGAAGGGAGGGACACTTGCGTCCTCAGGTGGTGGAAAAGACAGAAGAGCAAAAGGGAAGGAATGCTGTGTCCTCGCATGGCAAAAGAGCAGAAGCCAACAAACCTACTCACTCAAGTCCTTTTATAAAGGCTCTAATCCCATCCATGAATGCTCCACCCTCATGACCCATCTCCGAAAGTGGAGACTTTCATAATACTGTCATATTCGCTGTTACGTTTCAACACATGAATTTTGGGGGACACATTCAGACTGTAGCACCCCCTTTTGAACTCCAGCTCCAGTAGGATAGCCCTTCTGCCTAACCCTGCCTGCCTCATGCCTCTCCTTAGTTCATAACACCCCTCTTTCATCTGAGCTTGTTTGCATTTGCTTGCTTTTGCTGTAGCAAGGATCATGCGGGATTGGGAGTCTGAGCACTGACTCTGGGACCAGCTCTGTGACTCACCCACTGAGTGTTCCTGGGCAAGACCTTTGACCTCTCTGGGCCTCAGTTTCCCTCTCTGTAGTCTGTTTGCTAGTTGCTCTCCCCCTCTAGACTGTGAGCTCTCTAACTGCAGGGATAGGTCTCTGGTCTGTTGCTACAGTCTCAGCCCCCTGTACAAGCACATAGTAGGTGTTTCATAAGTGTTAAATGACCAGAGATAATAATGAGCTGCCCTGTACCCTCCTCCATTCCTATTCAGATTTTTCCACCCTGGTTCAGTCTCCTTAGGGCCCTGCTATCCCTGCAAAGGTCTGAGAAACTCATGGCAAAGCCTTCATTGGGCTAATGGCCCTACCATTCCTAAAAGAGGCCAGGAGGGAGACACCTTAGGCCCCAAGATAGAGGTGGGGTGGAGACCTTGGGGCCTCTGGCAACACCAACTTGCGCCCTGCTATACTGTCTCCAAGCAAGGGTGGCTGTGAGTGTGTCAGTGAGTGGGCCTTTGATCCGCAGGGGCAGCAGCTCCACTACAAGCTGCCTTGCTCAGTGAAACGGCAGTATAACCTAGTGAAGCATACCTATTAGAAGCATAGGTATTGAAGTCAGATGGCCTGGGTTCAGATCCCAGCTTTACTTCTTATCAGCTGGGAGATTAAGGTCAAGGCACTGAACTTCTCAGGGCCAGTTTCCTCATCTATAAGATGGAGGCAATGATAGTGCCTGCCTCATAGGGATCATGTGCATTAATGCTGTGTGTGTGTGTGTGTGTGTATGTGTGTGCGTGTGTGTGTTTCTGATAATGCTTGGCACCAAGTAAGCAATGAGTAAAAACGAAGGGGGAAGCAAGAGGGGAGCTCTTTATCCCAAGTAAGGGTGGGGCGTCCCTCCCTCTAATCTACCCCCTCCCCCCATTGCCATTACCCCAGTTTCTGGTCAGAGTTGTCCTACTTTCCCATGGGAAAAAAGCCCAGCTGGCTATTCTAGTGTCACTGATCTGGACCCAGCAGGACCCAGACCAGGACAGAGTTTTCTGTTCTTGTGGCCTAGTCCTTCCCAGCTCCCCCGCAGCAACAATCAGTTTTATTTATTTATTTATGCCCCATTTGTTGAGCACCTAGTCTATGCCACTCGCACGCTTCAAGTGTTTCTCGGATCGACTCTCTAAACTCTGCTTAGAGGAGCTCCTACCTTAGCTGCTTGACAGTCCCTTTTGCTGTAGCATCGAGTCTCCTCCAAACTATGGCCCTCCCATTCTGCCACTCAGTGGCTCTGTGATTCTGGACCGAATCTCTCCCCATTCTGTACCTCAATTTCTTTAGCTGATAAATGAGGGTCTGGAAGGTTTCTCTGGGGTCCTGTGTAGCTCAGGTGGCTATAGATGACTGGTTCACTGGCTCCTTGTCCCAGGGTCAGAATGAATTGTGTGTATCCTAGGAGCTCACAAAGGGAAGGGCTTGGAAGTTTGAGCTGCTGGTTTCCTGCCTGCTGGGGCAGACACAGTCTCCAGTCTCAAGGTGCTCCAAGTTTCCTGGGGAAAAACTAAGACCCATGGTGGGAGCAGGGGTGGGGCAGGATTCCTAAAAGGGAGACCTCCATTTCCTCAGTAAGTTTCCAAATGTTACCCAAAGTGGGCTGGACTCCAGCTGAAAGGCCTTGCCAAGGCTGGATAAAAGCAGCCGCCCAGCTCTCACTGGGGCCTTCCAGGCCTGGATGGAAACTCTTTCACTGGGCTTGTCAGCTGCTTGGAGAGCCAGCGGGGCTGAGTGGCTGCAAGAGGATATAATGGGGACAGCTCATTCGCAGTGAGAGCCAGGCTCCCAGCCCGCCTGTCTTCCTTGTGGGCCCTTACTTGGCCCACGTGAATGCTCTCCCCAACACTCCCTCACTGGACCTAATTAGAGTCCCACTGACCCGTGGCGTGCATCTTACCACCTCACCATGCAGGGGCTTCCCCACACCACCCTCACAACTTCAACCTTAATTCGGGTTACAGCCTCTTGATTGATAGTCAAGGAATTCTCACTCATTTTCAGCCGTTGTCTGGCCTGCTTGAACTGGAAACTCTCATTCGGTTCCCTGTAGGGTGAGAGAGTTCTTGACCTTACAGACACAAGGGAGAGGATTTGAGCAGAGGAGCAGCACGCTGAAAGTGCTGAGGCCTAATGAAAAGCCAGTACTAGACTTGAAACACTTAGAGACTGGATACCCGAATTCTAGTCCCGGCTTGGCTGTTTATTGCCTATATGACCTAGGGAAAGCCATGTCACCTCTCTGCATCTGTTTCTTCACCTAAAATAGGGACAATGAGATCCTTGTTCTGCTAGCCTCACTGGATTGATATGAGGCTCAAGTAAGCCTGTATAGTCATCCTTTGGTATCCACGGGGGTTTAGTTCCAGGACCCCCGCATATACCAAGATCCATGTATACTCAAGTCCCACAGTCAGCCCTTTGAGACACATACACAAAAGTTACCCCTCCACGTACAGAGGTTTCACAATATGTGAATATTCTATTTTCAATCTGTGTTTGGTTGAAAAAAGAAATCCACGAATAAGTGAACCAGTGCAGTTCAAACCCATATTGTTCAAGGGTAAACTGTATATGGAAAAGTACTTTTTTACCTACACAGCACTGTGTGTGTTTCTGATAATGCTTGGCACCAAGTAAGCAATCAGTAAAAATGAAGGGGGGAAGCAAGAGGGGGCGTCCCTCCCTCTAATCTACCACCTCCCCCATTGCCATTACCCCAGTTTCTGGTCAGAGTTGTCCTACTCTGGGTAGATGACAAGATGCCCTTCCTCTTCTCCTAGAAGCCTGGCATCCACATTTCCCCTTCCCCTCCGCCATTTGCATTGGCTTCTTCCTCTTGGCCCTCAAATGTGCTCAGAGATCCCCCGTCCAAGTTCTGAGACAAACGGTCTCTACCAGACGTTTTCCATCCTCCTACTCCTGCTCTCTGGCTTTCACTCTATGCCCCTCCTCACTCTTCTTCCTCCTCAATGTCTCTGCAGGCATTTCAACCAATCGATCCTACCCCCACCTCAGTCCTTTGGTTTCCATGCTTGGCAGCTTCTCTGATAGTTCCCAGTGATCCCCCATCCTGGTATTCCTGTCCTTGTCTAATCCCGTCCCCTTGGATGTGGGCTGGGCTAAGAGACTCGATTCTAACAAATAGAATATGGCAAAGGTGATGGGCTGCCATTTCCAAGATTAGATTGTGAGACTGACTCCTGCCTTTCTCACACACTCACCATCTCTCACTGGCTTGCTCTGAGGAAGCCAGCTGCCATGTTGTGAACTGCCCTCTGGAGAGTTCTGTGTCTCAAGGAACTGAGGGCAGCCAATAGCCAGCAAGAAACTGGGGCTCTCGGTCTGATAGCCAGTGAGCACCTGAAGGCTCCTGCTGACAGCCATGTGAGTGAGCTTGGAAATGGATTCTTCCCTTGTTGAGCATTGAGGTGACTGCAGCCCTGGCCAGCACCTTGACTACAGCTTGTGAGAGGGTCCAAGACGGAGAGTCCAGTTAATCTGCACTCAGACCCCTGACCCACAGAAACTGTGAAATAATGACTCATTGTTTTAAGCCACTAAGGTTTGAGATAATTAGCAAAGTAAAAATCACTTCTGTTTCTTTCTTTCTTTCTTTCTTTCTTTCTTTCTTTCTTTCTTTCTTTCTTTCTTTCTTTCTTTCTTTCTTTCTTTCTTTCTTTTTAGGCAGA